>NC_056749.1:510944360-511019360 GCF_019279795.1 Protopterus annectens
GCTTCATCTTCGGACCGAAGCAGAACTGCTATTTCAGGAACGGCATAGTGCCCCTTTAAGATTCTGATTCGTAATCATGGACGTCCCTGGTAATCGGGGACAGTTCAATGATATGGTCTCTATGTACTCCCCCAATGGTTTACCGACTGTCCAGTAGATGTGCTCTTACAGTTTGGGAGGTATGGGCGTCTGCTATACCCACATCGGAATATTACTTACACCCACTGGGCGGTCCTAATACGTGTCTGCCAGCCAACACCTGCACGCCTAGCCCCATAATCGCATATCCATAGTTTCCCCACCTGCCACTACTCTACAGCACTCATCCTTCCTGTGGACGCAGGTGGATGCAGGTGGGATATGAACACATCCCTACACACTGCCCACTCTCCCCGTGTCGGGACACGTCATACATTGTGTCAACCCATGTGTTATCAGGCTTGCACAATCTACTGTTCTGTCTACAGCTACATCCTGGTCGTAATTGTGTTGCCTCATTGGTTGGAAGTACCAAATTTTTGGTGTCCCGCAAGGGACATTGCTGTCCATGTTTAAATTGTAGACCTTGTAGATCTCTCCCAATGGTAGTTTCCTGCTGGTGGTATGGGAACCAGTGTTGTATTTATCTTTATTGCGTGTCTGTATATCTCACCAGCCTAGCTGGGGGGGTGGTAAGTAGACGTTTGTTGAGTGGACCTCCCACCAACATATGCCCAGTCTAAACATGTTAAGTGTAACTGCTGTAACATAACCTAGGTATATACATGTGTATTTCACTGTAACATATATATATATATATATATATATATATATATATATATATTTACATTAATATATACGGACATATTTGCATGTGTACTCATACGTGTATATTCATATCTTGCTGTTTTATATATATATATATATATATATATATATGCATATGTATATATATATATATATATATATATATATATGTATATATATATATATGTATATATATATATATATATATATATATATATATATATATATATATATATATATATATATATATGTACATCAGTGTATCAATACATTCACTGGCTCATACGCTCTTACACATGCGTAATGGTGTTTATAAGCTTCACCAGCATACTAGTGCCTTATTCATTATAACACAGACACACTCCAGTTATCTTGTAATCAGTATGTAGCACGTTATACAGTGGACAGATGTCGCTATATGTTCATGTACAGATTACCGATGGTAATTGAAATGTGATAGTGTGATTCGTCCTGTCCCTCTTCTGCACAGCCTATTATTCCATGTACTGTCGATGTTTGTATGGGCACATTCTTATTATTTATGTCAACAAATGGAATGCATGTGTTACAGAATTTGTACGTCAACATATATTGTTGTCTGCATGTGAGTATGCATATATAACTATTACGACCTAGCTGACCTCCACTGGGCAGTCCATTAAAACTGGCACGCCTGGATCCATAATTGCATATCCATAGTTCCTCCACCCCACCCATGTTAAATTTACACGCGTAACATCCATTATCCACTTGTTATCGCAGCCATGACACACCTTTACACATTTCCCTCTCCAGAGCTTTTGGGGCCCTAAACACATTCTGTCCCGCCTCATGTATTCACAGGATCTCCCGCCATGTATATTTGCACATACGTTCCTTTCTTGGGGTTATGGAATACAGCCATTTTCACTTTCCAATTTTTGGAGGTCCCAGCATGGGACTACATTCCGTCTGTGTGTAAAGTAGACCTAGCATTTCAACGATGTTATTCCCACTGGTAATACCCTGTCTGTGGTGTGAGTAGTGGTGCTCTGCTCACTCCTGGGCAGCTTTTTATGACATACGCTGAAAGCCCTTTATAATTCCAACATTGCTCTTGATTCCCTTAACATCCCATGTGTATGCTTTACTGTTACAACGTCCATTCTTATATATATATATATATATATATATATATATATATATATATATACATACATACATATTTCTCATGTATGTAGATATATATCTATACATACATTGTGTGTGTGTAGATAGATATATATATATATATATAGATATATATATATATATATATATATAGATATACATCTATGTGTAAATATATATATATATATATATATATATATATACATCTGTACATACAAACATACATTTCCTATGCTGGGATCTGCTTACACCTGCGCAGGTGGACTTGCCTATGCTTACTGTGTGTTACATATGTTTACTGTCGTTTATTTATGCTTATTTGTGCCTCATTCATTATGACAATACCACTTTGATTGAAAGGATCTGGTTAATAGTCCCATGTGATACACACATTCACCTTTACATGTTTAAATGTCGGCTTTACATTCATTCCACAAGGAAAGTGATATGTGCTATTGTTGACCTTGAACAGTGAATGCCTTTTCGTTAGGCGGATGCTCTAACCACTACACTATTGGTGTTCTGCCTCATTTATATGTCTCCCCATGGTGCATAGTTACCCGAACACACGCCTCATCACTTCACTTACACAGCAGGCATCCATTTACCTGTTGCGAAAAATGCATTACTACACATGCGCCTTTCCCTATTCCCTACTGCTCTGGACTCGTGCCGCATGTTGACTCACTCAGAGGATTTTCAGACTTCTACAGCCTATAGTCCTGGCACATATGTGTGTTCGATTGTCAGGGTGTTCATATGGTCTTCCAGGTTTAGGCTTGTCCAACTGGGGACCAGGACTGCCCTATACCTAGTTGAAAGTCAGACTTAGCAAGGGGAGATCATTTGTACCACTTTTAGCGTCCTACCTGTGGTTGGGGATGCAGAGGTGTGCTCACCTATGGCCATCCTGATATATAACAGCACTATTACGGGGATTTCCTATATTGTGACCATGTTCATTCTTCATATCTGTATACGTGTGTGTGTGTGTGTGTGTATATCGGTCTGTGCATACACATGCATATACACCTACATGCTCATTTACATTTTCCATACCATTGAATCACCGCCACCTACCGTCATGCATACACGCTTGCATACCCGCTTACGTCTCTGGTTGCCACCTTTTCATATGGCCAAAGTGGGGTATTTTCGGGACACACAGACTTTACAGGCCGACACATACCCACGGTCAGTACAAAGGTTAGAACTTTACTTATTTGCGTAAAAGAACGCTTATTCTTGTAGCAGTTTATTTGCTTCATCTGTTTATTGTAACTTTGAGTATTTTACATAAATAACTGTTTTATGCAACTGTTACATGAAATATGGGACATATTTCCTACAATCACAGGACATTTGCCATTGCAGTATATTTGGTCTGGACACAACTAACCAAAAAGGGACTGTCCCTCACAAGATGGGGCAGGTGGTAACCCTACCTACATCTGCTTTAAAGCGCCTTAAGCACCCTATATCCGACTGCCACTATGCGAATGTGTAAGGTATATATTCCCGATAATGCACGTGGGGAGACGTGCATCACAGTCAGGTGTTTAATCCTGGGTCGAAGGTTTTTCAGGACCGGCTGGAGGCTGAACATTCTTGTGGACAACTACTCATACAACTTGTGTCCAGATGTATACAGGACTGGACATCGTGTCCTGACACCAAGTCTAATGTTTAGAACAGATACATATCCCATGAGGGATATCCAAAAATTGTGGGGAACGATGACCATCTTTGCTTTATGGCTGTAAGGTAGGATTATACATGCAAGGGATACATAGTTTGCAATCCTGAGAATGCCTAGGGTGAGACTGCCTATTAGATATGGGTACGGGTCACTATGTGCAGATATGGCAGCGCTTATCTAGCAGCCCGAGTATGGTTGGTTTTGATGGACATTCAGTAAGGGGGGGGGTGCTGTGAAGGGGACGATGGCTGTTCAGTTATGTATCCAGGTATGTTGGGGTTGGATGGCTCAGTTCAGGCCAGACCATTATGTGGGTATGTGCCGGTAACGTTTCTGTACATGTGTATTGCACATTTTAATGCCCACATGTTTGTGGGATTGTATTGCGGATGTGTATATTTGTTCTTTGGTTATCTTCCTAATTCACCCACCTCTCCCTCGTAGACCTCCAGTTCACCTGTTGTGCATCCAACCCAGATGTTCATCGTGTTACCCTGCTGCAGTCATCACACTTGGGTTATCCTGTCATCAGGCGGTCCCGCAGTCGGCCGGAATTCCAAAGTCTTGGTCCGGCGTCGGTTGCTGTCGCTTCTTCCCTGACATCAGTGCGCCAGGGGTATATATAATGCATCCAACGCCATTTTTTTCAGTCTTTCTTGCCGCGCGGTGCCCGAAGCAGAAGCAATTCACAAGTGCCAGTCTGCCGACTCCTGAGATTTTCGAAGTCAAATTTCAGATCCGAAGTCTTCAATAAAGCTAAGTACCCCGTTGGGGAAACTTTTCTTGCCACAGACCGATGTCAGAAAAAGTTAACAGTTGTATTTTTTGTGGGAAGCAAATACCTCATAAGGATTTTCATTCTTACTGCATACCTTGCCTAGGCCCAGACCACGACGTCACTGGTTGTCGTTTTTGTGCTAGGATTAATAAGCGTACTATAAAAAGACGCTTTGATTTCGCACGACACTACTTCGGTAGAAAATTTAACTACACTATGCCGTCGGAGCAACCGACTACCGGCGTGCACAAAAAATGCAAGGATAAGGACAGGCAGCCTAGACCCAAGCCAGACTCCAAGGCCTCGGCTGGTCCGGTCTCCGGTTCACCGGTCTTCAGTGAGGCTCCGACGCAGCCCCTGACTACCGCAGATCTGGAACCCGAGACCGCTTCGGAGCTTTTGGCGGAGAGTACTAGGCCGACGCAGCCATTTTGTTTAGCCCCTACCGATGACACTGCTGAAAAAAATGTCGGTGCTGCATAAACACCTTCAGTTTCTGAAGGCGTCTTCAGACCGACGACGCTCACAACAAAAACGTATCCTAAGACTCCTATTAAACCTAAAAAGACTGCACTTCAGTCTCCAGTTCAAGGCCCCATGTCTAAGAAACAGATGCTCAAAATGGCTGAAGATTTGATCTCTTTAATCAGGGGTTCCCAACCCCCACCCGACAAAAGGCCTAGACAAGAGGAAGATTTTGCCTCCTCTGAACAAGTGTCTCTTTCCTCAGGCTCCTCTGAGGACCAAGATTACTCCTTCTCCCCTTATGAAGTTTCTGATGCTGAGGATTCTATTCCCTCAGCTTCTCCTCCTGAAGACTACTCCTTTGGGGAAACTTTACACACTGTGAGGGAACATTTTCACTGGGAAGGTCAGGACTACTCTGACTCAAAGAAAAGGCTCATAGAGTTTCTTTTACTCCCCCAGCACAGACCCCTTGCCGCCATCCTAGTTTTAGACATTGTGGATGATGTTTACTTAGAATCCAGTTTGAACCCAGATTCTCTGCCTCCTGCTCCAGCCAAACCTGACAGATACTGTAGAGTGCCTGATTCCCACAAATTCCTTTATAAAAGCCCTGTTGCTGATCCAGAGACCATCTCCCAGGGTCCCAAAGGGGCTAAGGCTTCTATGGCTAAAAATCCTGTACCCTCTGAAAGGGACTCCAGAGCACTAGACGTGGGGGAAAAAGGTTTACACCTCAGCCACTCTAGCTATGAGGGCACTAAACTGCCAATTTAACATGCTAAAATATCAGCAATTTCTAATGTCTCAGTTAAAACAAAAAATGAGCACACTCCCTCAACAGTCTGAATTGAAAGAAATGCAGGATTTGTTGCATGCAACTGAACAGGTGGGCAAACATACTTTACAATGTGGGTTTGATTCTTTGGAGGCTTCCTGCAGAGCAGCTGTCACTGGGTCTGTTATACGTAGGTATGCTTGGTTAAAGGAACAAACTCTGCCTGATCATGTTAAAGCAAAGCTTCTAGATGCTCCCTTACAGCAGGATGTTCTTTTTGGAGTTAAAGCAGAAGAAGTCTTAAAATGGAGGATAAGGCAAAATCTATGCAGACAGTCGAAGATTTTGTACAGGTACAGCCCCCTCGCTTCAGCAGAAATTGGCCAACAAAAAATTGGTCCTTTCCAGCTACTGACAGACCACAGAGGGGTAAATACAGACGTCCAAGAGGCAGAGGACAACCACAATCCCAGTACAAATCTCGACAATGGGGCACTGCAACACAGAAGGGAGGAGAAGATGGGTCCCAAACTACCAGAAGGCAAACTCATTGACTTGCACCTCATCTGGCCAAGCAACACTCTCTTGGCAGCCCCCTTCGGAGGAAAACACGCACTTTTTTCAGATAACTGGCACATTGTCACAAAGGACAAATGGGTCCTAGACATAATTTCACGAGGATACAGATTCCATTTTCACACCTTGCCAATGAAAAGAGGAATTCCAAACCTGCCACAAAATCAATGGGCAGAGGCACAAAAACAAATTACAGCTCTCATGGACATGAGAGCCATTCAATTGCTACTTATTCGAGAGCAAGGCCAACGATTTTACTCAAGACTTGGAGACCAATTCTGGACCTTTCAGTTCTAAACACCTTCTTACAAGTACCCAAATTCAAGATGCTAACACTACAGCAGCTTCTTCCCATGTTGGGCAAGAAAGCATGGCTAGTAATGTTGGACCTCAAGGAGGCATACCTGCATGTCCCTATCAGACAAAGTTGCAGAAGATACCTCCGTTTCATTGCAGGTTCAACCCATTACCAATTCTCTGCACTGCCCTTTGGCTTATCTACTGCGCCCAGGGTCTTCACATAATGCCTGACACCAGTAATTGCATACTGCAGACAAAGAGGAATTCAAATATAGCCATACCTGGACGACTGCCTCATCCAAGCAAAAAGCAAGGACATCCTCTTACAACATCTGGCTTTTGTAAAACATCTTCTAAGTTGCCTGGGGTACACAGTAAACGAAAAGAAATCAAAACTAGTACCCTCACAAAATATGACATTCCTGGGTGCCAGCTTGAATACAATGGCCCAGAAGGCTTATCTGACGCCAGACAAACAACTACAACTGACTCAATATTTCAAAACAATGTCAACAAAGACCCAACTACCTTCAAGAAAAATTCTGCAGGCCTTGGGCTTCATGGCATCTTGCATACTACTAATACCATTTGCAAAGCTGCATATGAGGAAATTACAGTGGTACCTAAAAAGCGTATGGTCTCAACACAGCCACAGCTTGGACACAATGATATCTCTCATTCCCTGCCTACAACAGGAGTTTCTATGGTGGTCACAGGCATGTCACCTCAACAAGGGTCAGCCTTTCACCTTGCCCCAGCCAGGCAAACTATGACAACAGATGCATCGGACTACGCCTGGGGGGCACACATGGCAGGACAGTGCGTTCAAGGCGTATGGACTGCAGATCAAAGGAATCTGCACATCAATCAAAAAGAGATGCTAGCTGTACAGAATGTTCTGACAGCCTTCAAGAATCTATTACATCCAGGACAACTTACAATAAGGACGGACAACACCACAGTAATGTGGTACATAAACAAGGGGATACACACTCCTACCCTCTATGCAGGCAAGCAGTGACCTTGTGGAACACAGCTCTGGCTTACCAAATTCAGTTACAAGCTCAATTCCTGCCAGGAAAAAAGAACACATTGGCAGACGACCTCAGCAGAAACATCATGGATCCCCACGAGTGGAAATTGGATCCAGAGGTATTTGCAATGATAACTCAAAAATGGGGCCTTCCAGACATGGACCTGTTTGCCAGTCCTCAAAACTATCAACTAACAAAATTTTGTACAAGGACACTTCACCATCAAGCTTGGAAAGTGGACGCACTCTCATTCATTTGGAATAACCTGACAGTATATGCCTTCCCTCCATTGCCTCTCCTCACAAAGGTGCTTTTGAAAGTCAGAAAGAAGAGACCACGACTAATACTCATAGCCCCGGACTGGCCACGCCAGCACTGGTACCCACTATTGAGGAATGTGGCCCAGGGCCCACCTTGGATTTTACCACAAATTGCCCATTTGCTCACACAGCAAAACAATCAGATTCTTCACAGCCAGCTCAAAACCTTAAATCTGGCTGCATGGCAAATCACCTAAGCATCCAGCCAGCTCCTGTTTCACAAGCAGTTATGGATGTTATTCTGGAAGCTAGGAGGCCCAGCACCAGGAAGGCCTATTCGGACAAATGGAAAAGGTTTTGTGCCTGGAACCAAGCTAAAGGCCAAAACACACTTCAGCCTCACATGCCTCAGATTCTACAGTATTTAACTGAGATGTTGCACAAAGGACTTTCTTTTTCTTCCATTAAAATCCATGCATCAGCTATTTCATTCAGCCCACTACAACACGGATTCACCCTTATTTTTGCATCCACTTCTAAGGCAGTTCCTCAGAGGGGCAAAAAACATTAGGCCCCCCAGGAGAGCACCTACACCAACATGGGACCTCAATTTTGTTCTGGAAAAACTTACGCTACCTCCCTTTGAACCAGCTTTCTCTGCAGATCTACAGTTTCTATCATGGAAGACTGCCCTGCTGCTAGCAATAACTTCAGCTAGAAGAGCCTCAGAGCTGCAGGCACTAATGGCAGTGGAACCTTTCCTCATTTTCCATCAAGACAGAGTTTCTCTATGAACTAATCCTTCCTTCATGCCTAAGGTGGTTTCCAGTGTGGCTTTAAATCAAACCATCCACTTACCCACCTTCTTCCCAAATCCACAGAACAAAGGAGAAAGACTCCTGCATTCCTTGGACATTTACAGGCAACTTCGTTACTACTTGGATACAACTAAGGCTTCCAGAAAATCTGACCAGCACTTTTTATCCTGTGCTACAGCTTCACAAGGGAAGGCTATATCAAAACAAACAATTTCCAAATGGATAGGACATTGCATTCGTTTTTGCTATACCCATCATGGAAAACCAGTTCCTGCTATCATTAGGCCCCACTCTACCAGGGCAACAGCTACATCTACAGCCTTCCTCAGGGGGGTTCCAACCAAGGAGCTTTTGGAAGCTGAAACTTGGAGTTCATTACACACCTTTACCAAACACTATCACTTACCACTTTACTCTAAGACTAGAGCTGGCTTCGCCACTGCAGTTCTGCAGGGCCTTCTAGCCTTCTCTAACCCTCTATAACTCCTCCACCCATCCTTAGCTTTGGGATTCTACCAAAGTGTGATGACTGCTGCAGGGTAACATGATGAACATAGTACAGTTTTGTGCCTACCATAAATGTAGATGTTCGAGTGTACACCCTGCTGCAGTCCAGGTTACCCTCCCTCCATCCCCTCTGATCTAACTGG
Organism: Protopterus annectens; assembly: GCF_019279795.1. NCBI lineage: Eukaryota > Metazoa > Chordata > Ceratodontiformes > Protopteridae > Protopterus > Protopterus annectens. The sequence continues at coordinate 510,953,654 of NC_056749.1, forward strand.
CTAAATCTCTACAATACCTTCCTGATGTATTTGCTTATAGCTGGAGGGATTTTGTGTTTGTGCAAAAATTACTTAATTTGGTACTAATTACTGACCACCTTTTTGGGGGCACCTGACATCTGGGGCAAGAAAAACTGAAGAAAATGGCGCCAGATGCATTATAAATACCCCTGGCGCAGTGACGTCAGGGAATAAGCGACAGCAACTGACGCCGGACCAAGACTTTGGAATTCCGGCCGACTGCGGGACCGCCTGACTATAGGATAACCCAAGTGTGATGACTGCAGCAGAGTGTACACTCGAACATCTACATTTATGGTAGGTACAAAACTGTACATTTCCCCTTGGCGATTTATTACATTACCCGTCACCCCCCACCCCCATATTCCACAAACAACATTCATCCCTTCTCTAGTTGATGGCCCATGGCACAGTCAACAGAACACATTGCGTACACTACATATCTCTGGGACCAATATGGTTGTGAGGTCTACACTAACATTTCAGATCATCCACATGCTGTACTTCACGCACATATGTACTCGCAAATACTTATCTTTCATGACATGGTAGGTAGACCCGGGTAATACCCGTTCATCTATGGGCCGACCTGGCAAGGATGACTTGGACTGCGAATGGGCAGATATTGGGCGAATGCTCTGACCATTGGTAGGGTTGCCACCTTTTTATATGACCTGGATGGGACATTTTCGTGGCACACATCTGAGTTTACAGGCCAACACATACCCACAGTCATTACAAAGGATAGTACTTTAGTTTCATGCCTACATATAAGCTTTTATTGTTGTAGCAGTGTGGTTGCTTATTCTGTTTCGTTTACTTGCTTATTCTGTTTCTTGTAACATATAGGTATTTTATATACGGACATACGTACTGTATGGGACTATTGTATAACATATGGGACATAATTATGTCATACTATCGCAGGACATTTCACATTTATTATGATTTTGGTATGAACACACCTGCCTAGAGGGGGACTGTCCCTCACAATGTGGGACCGGTGGTAACCCAAACCATTGTGCTAGGCTTGGCAGTTGACGGTGCGCTAACACGATGCGTTTCGCTTCCACTTGGTATAACTAGCGACACTACAATGGAATACGGGCACGGGGTTTTAAATATCTTTGTTTGAGGGACTTGGACTCAATATTCAGCTACGTGCCTTTGTGTTTGCTTCTTATTGTGGTGTTCGCAATGATGTCTTGTATGCTTTGCATACATTTCAGTATCCACGGACACTGAGAGGAGTGATTAGTATTAGAGGCAGGCTGTACTAGTCAGCATTTTAGGTTGCGCTTATGCAGCCAACATGATCACGCCTCAGTGCAGCGCGTGGACACACCCCCTGCACTCGTACACATTTCCTATGCACGTGGCCGTTATGGCAGCACGCCTTCATTAATATGCATGTGGTGCTGCTGCGCCATCTGTACGCCACACGGTCGGTGTTAAGCTAATGCCGTCTTTGCGCCGAACTTCATGAATCCCGGGGCATGTCTGAACATGTAGTTTACCTTGCATCCTGCGTTGTATGCAAGGCATTCTACATCGGTAAGACGGACAGGAAGCTTATGAACAGGATTAGTGAACACTTGTACCAGATTAGGATTGGGTCTGTAGTTAATGCCCTTTCTCAACGTGTTATAGGTACAGATGAGACCCACATCTTTTTGTTTAGAGTCATAGAGACCGTATTAGTTAACCCCAGAGGTGGTGATGTCAGGAATTGGACTGAGACACAGGAAGCCAAATGGATTATCAGGTTGATGGCTGATGTATACCCAGGACTTAATGACAAGATATCACTGAAGCCCCTCCTTTAGTCTAGAGGGCTCAGATAATTATTCCATTTGGTTTTTGGGTAACAGTTGTAGTAATGTATGTTTTATATCAAGAGATGAGCATTTGTAAACAATGTATACATGTTTAATTAGATGGAACTTTTAACTTGCGTATTAGTATCTATTAATGTATTGTTATTTTATATTATTGGGTATATGAATGTATTTGACATCTGTGTATACATATGGTTGGTTTTATACTATTGAAGGTGATGTATCTGATTGTGTCAATTGTTAGAGTGTCAACTGATTTTGAATGCCTAGATGGGCTGGGTTTGGCGCCATTTCTCTCTTTATAAAGTGAAAAAATTATACTATTTTTATATGGACTGAGGAAGCCCTTTTAGGGTGAAAGCGCTTACCAATGTTCTGTCCGTTTTGTGAATAAAAGATCCTTTTGCTGTGGATTTGGTTGCCTTGTCTGTGGAATATTGAATGACTTTCTTGAATTGCAGCCTTGTTTCGCTCCAGCACCTGTGTTTTTGCTACGCATACTTTATTGGCTTGTGTGTGGTGCACGGAGCGTTTACTGCCTGGGTGACTACGTTTTTTGTATTAGTCTATAACGCTCTTATAGCTTTTGGTGTGCTGTTCCCTTTCCTTTTACTATTTTTCAGATATTTCTAGTTGGCCTCTTCTCTTTTTGGCCTAGTTAGTTGTAGATGTTCATCATGCATACAGCTGCAGTCATAACAGATGGGTTCCCCTGCCGTCAGGCGGGTCCTCAGTCGGCCGAATTCCAAAGTCTAGGTCCGGCGTCGGTTGTCGTCGCTTTCTTTCCTGACGTCAGTGCGACAGGGGTATATAAGACACAGCCGACACCATTTTCTTCATTCTTTTTTTCCGCGCGGTGCCCGAAGCAGAAGCAGTTCGCAAGTGCCGGTCGGCCAGCTCCTGAAATTACGAAAATTTGGAGACCAAAGTCCTCTTTAAAGCTAAGTACCCCGTTGGGGAAACTTTTCTTGCCTCAGACCGATGTCAGACAAAGTTAACAATTGTATTTCTTGTGGGAAGCAAATACCGCATAAGGATTTCCATTCCCTCTGTATACCTTGTTTAGGCCCAGACCACGACGTCTAGGGCTGTCGCTTTTGTGCTACTTTCAATAAACGCACTATTAAGCGTCGGGCGGAGTTCGCCCAGCACTTTTTTGGTAAAGCTTTTGATTATAAAATGTCGTCGGAGACTCCGACTACCGTTTTGTCCAAAAAACGCAAGGACAAAGACCGACACGCGAGGTCCGCGGTCTCCACCGACACCACGCCAAAACCGACTACACATGGTCCGGTTCTCAGCGAGGCGCCTACGCAGCCCCTGACTACCGACGACACTTCTCTGGCAGTGTCTTCTGTAACCGAGACCGCAGGTGCCTCGGCCCATACCCTGACTACAGCTACCGAAGCCACTGTGAGTGTTGAGCCTCTTAATGTGGACAGGTCCACTTCCACCCATGGTGTCTTCAGACCCTCATCTTCCTTTTCCATAAAGGCTTTACTAAGTCCAAATCAGCCATGCATCCCAAGAGGCCTGTTGCACAGGGCCCATCTCCAGGTCCCATGCCTAAAAAGCAGATGCTCAAAATGGCTGAGGATTTAATTACTCTTATCAGGGGTTCCCAACCCCCTCCGGACAAGAGACCCAGAGTGGAGGAAGATTCTCCCTCTTCTGACCAGGGCTCCATTATTTCAGAACATTCTGATGAAGAGGAACACTCGTACTCTCCTTTTGAAGATTCTGATGCAGAGCAGTCCATTCCTTCTGTATCTCCCCCAGAGGATTTTTCTTCGGGAAACCTTGCATACCTTGAGGGAACACTTCCATTGGGAAGGCCAAGATTTTTCAGATTCCAAGAAAAGACTTGGGAATTTCTTTGTTACCTCAGCACAGACCTCTGGCGATTCCTCCTGTCTTGGACATACTTGATGATGTTTACTGGAGGCTTGCCTTAATCCGGATTCCCTGCCTCCTGCCCCAGTCAAGCCTGATACGTACTACAGAGTTCCTAACTCACACCAATTTCTTTACAAAAGCCATAATGCTGACCCTGAAACCATTTCTCAAGGCCCCAAGGGAATGAAGGCCTCTACTGCTAAGAATCCATTACCTTCCGAAAGAGAGTCTAGATCCTTAGAAAGGTGGGGGGAAAAGGTATATACCTCTGCCACCCTAGCCATGAGGGCCTTAAATTGTCAGTTCCATATGCTTAAATATCAGCAGTTTCTGTTATCACAATTAAGGAATAAAATGTCACCACCTGAACAACCAGATTTGAAGGAGTTGCAGGGTATGATGCATAGTGCAGAACAAGTGGGTAAACACACCTTACAATGTGGCTATGATGCTCTAGAGGCCTGAAGTAGAGCTGCTGTTACAGGATCAGTCATTCGTAGACATGCTTGGCTTAGGGAACAAACCTTGCTTGATCATGTTAAAGCTAAACTACTAGATGCTCCTTTACAAAAGGATGTATTATTTGGTACTAATGCTGAGGAGATAGTACGGAAAATGGAAGAAAAAGCTAAATCTATGCAAACTGTCGAAGCTTTTCTACAGGTACAACCACCACGTTTTAGCAGAAATTGGCCTTCAAAAAAACTGGTCCTTTCCAGCCACGGACAAACCCCAAAGAGGTAGATACAGGCGCACAAGGGGCAGAGGACAATCTCAAGGATCATATAGAGGTAGACAGTGGCAAACTCCAGCACCAAGAGGTGGCGAAGACAGTGCACAACAATACAGGAAACAAACCCAATGACTTTCCCCTTTGCATGCCAAGCAAGTCTCAGCTGGCAGCACCCTTGGGAGGAAAGCTGGCATTATTTTCAAAAAATTGGCATATTATCACAACAGACAAATGGATCCTGGACATTATAAACAGAGGCTACAGATTTCATTTTCACACTCTTCCAAAAATGAGAGGCATGCCGAACCTGCCACACAATCAAAGGGCAGAGGCTCAAATACAAATTTCAAAGCTCATGGACATGAAAGCTATTCAAGAGGTACCTACTCACGAACAAGGTCAAGGTTTTTATTCCAGACTATTCCTGGTACCAAGGAAGGGAACCGATTGGAGGCCCATTTTGGACTTATCCATCCTAAACACATTTCTACTCGTACCAAAATTCAAGATGCTCACCTTACAGCAGCTTCTTCCCATGCTGGGCAAGGAGTCTTGGCTGGTAACATTGGGCCTCAAGGAGGCATACCTGCATGTCCCAATCAGACAAAGCTGCAGAAGATTCCTCAGATTTCTTGCAGGTTCAATCCACTATCAATTCTCTGCATTGCCCTTTGGCTTATCTACTGCACCCAGAGTATTCACGAAATACCTGGCATCAGTAATTGCCTACTGCAGACTTCAAGGGATACAAATTTACCCTTATTTGGACGACTGCCTGATCCAAGCGGACAGCAAACACATACTTCTGGAACATCTGGCTTATGTAACACGGTTATTGAATTCTCTGGGATACACAGTCAACAAAGAGAAATCCAGGCTAACACCATCTCAGAAAATAATTTTCCTGGGTGCCAACTTGGACACAAACACCCAGATGGCCTATCTTGCGCCAGAAAACAGGGCAACTAACTCAGTACTTCAAAATACTAGCAAATTGTACCAGGCTAACTGCAAGGAAAAACCTGCAGGCTCTGGGCTTCATGGCATCTTGCATTCTTCTAATCCCATGTGCAAAGTTGCATATGAGGAAACTTCAATGGTACCTAAAAAACCTATGGTCTCAACACAGCCACAGTTTGGAAACAATAATACCACTAATCCCATGTTTGCAAAAGGAATTTCTATGGTGGGCCAAAGCATGCCAAACAAACACAGGTCTACCATTCTGCAAGCCTCAAGCAAATGAAGTCATCACAACAGACGCCTCAGACTACGCCTGGGGGGCACACATGACAGACAGGTGCATTCAGTGCAAATGGTCCCAAAAGGAAAAGCACCTTCACATCAATCAAAAGGAAATGCTAGCAGTGATAAATGCAATTACAGCTTTCAAGGACCTCCTGCATCCAGGGCAATTATTGATAAGAACAGACAACACCACAGTAATGTGGTACATAAACAAACAAGGAGGAACACATTCATACCCCCTGTGCAGGCTGGCCTTGTCACTTTAGAACTTGGTTCTGGAATGGCAAATCGAACTTCAAGCACAGTACCTGCCAGGTTTGGAAAACACGCTGGCAGACAATCTAAGCAGAAATATGACAGACCCGCACGAATGGAAGTTGCATCCTCAAGTGTTTACAAATATAATCCAAGCGTGGGGAAAGCCAGACATAGATCTCTTTGCCTCCCACAGGAATCATCAATTGACAAAATTCTTCTCAAGGAAATTCCATCCAAAGGCCTGGAGAGTGGACACCCTTTCTTTCAGTTGGGCAGCATGGACAGTTTACGCCTTCCCACCTTTGCCTCTTCTGCCCAAGGTGCTCTTGAAAGCAAGAGCAGACAGACCGAAGATGATACTGATTGCTCCAGACTGGCCAAGACAACACTGGTACCCACTCCTGAGGAGCCTAACACATTCTCCTCCCTGGACCCTACCTCTAATGCCTTTTCTACTGACTCAGCACAGCTACAAAACTCTTCACAGTCAGCTGAAAACACTCAATCTGGCTGCATGGAAAATTCCTTAACACCACAACAGACCCTACTCTCCAAGGAGGTGCAGGATGTCATTTTGGAGGCCAGAAGGCCATCTACTAGAAAGGCTTACTGCACAAAATGGCAACGTTTTTCCGCTTGGAATGAGAAAAAAGGCCAGGATCCTAGAAAACTGAATTTGCCTCAGATATTACAGTATCTAGCTGAGCTGTTGAACAGTGGACTTTCATTTTCCTCCATCAAAATCCATGCCTCAGCCATTTCTGCAGAATACAACACTGATCCACCCTTATTCTCTCACCCACTCTTAAGACCGTTCCTCAGAGGGGCTAAGAATACAAGATCTCCAAGGAAACGACCAATACCAGCCTGGGATCTTAATTACATTCTAGAAAAATTAACATTGCCTCCCTTTGAACCAGCTGCCTCAACAGATTTGCAATATTTGTCTTGGAATACAGCTTTCCTTCTGGCCATTGCCTCAGCTCATAGGGTTTCGGAACTACAAGCCCTCATGGCTGTGCAGCCCTTTCTCATCTTCCATCAGGACAGGGTTTCCCTACGAACCAACCCGTCATTTATGCCTAAGGTAGTATCCAGGGTTGCTTTAAATCAGGCCATACACTTGCCTACCTTTTACCCCAATCCTCAAAACAAAGGGGAAAGGCTGCTACATTCCTTAGACATCCATAGACAGCTACGTTATTATTTGGACAGAACAAAGCCTTTCAGGAAATCAGAACAACTCTTTGTGTCCTATGCTGTAGGAGCTCAAGGGAAGCCAATTTCCAAACAGACAATTTCAAAATGGATAGGCCACTGCATACGGTTTTGTTACTCCTTTCATGGTAAATCTGTACCTGCAGGCATCAGATCCCACTCCACAAGGGCCACATCTACCTCTGCAGCCTTCCTTAGAGGAGTCCCTACCAAAGATATTTTGGAGGCAGCCACTTGGAGTTCTGTGCATACCTTCACTAAACACTACCACCTACCTTTATACTCCAAAACTAGAGCAGGCTTTGCCACTGCTGTGTTGCAGGGCATTCTGGCTCCTCCCAGTTCCACCTAGTGCCTACCACCCTGTGCGTAACTTTGGGATTCTACCCATCTGTTATGACTGCAGCTGTATGCACGATGAACATAGTACAGTTTTGTACCTACCATAAATGTAGATGTTCGAGTGCTAATACAGCTGCAGTCCAGGTTTCCTCCCTCCTTCCCTCTGGGTACAGACCTAGTGGCTAACTCCTCATCTTACAACTTGATTGGGTTATCCTTCTATGATGTATTTGCTTGCAACTACTGGTTTTTGATTATATTGCAATGCATGATTATATATTTTATATATATATATATATATATATATATATATATATATATATATATATTGCCTTCCTTCTGGGGGCACCTGACATCTGGGGCAAGAAAGACTGAAGAAAATGGCGTTGGCTGTGTCTTATATACCCCTGTCGCACTGACGTCAGGAAAGAAAGCGACGACAACCGACGCCAGACCTAGACTTTGGAATTCGGCCGACCGAGGACCCGCCTGACGGCAGGAGAACCCATCTGTTATGACTGCAGCTGTATTAGCACTCGAACATCTACATTTATGGTAGGTACAAAACTGTACTAAGTGTGACCTGTCTAGCCTTCGAGTTTTTTATGTAAGGCTAAGTTCAGTAAACCTGTGTTTATATAGATAAGCTCGTTGCCTTTCCTTCTCTCAGCTTGTTGTGCTATTTGTGACCTTTTGTCACATTTCTTAGATAGTGATGTGGTCTGTCTAGCCTTTTTGTATTTATAAGGCTTAGTCTTTGTTACTGTCTGATTTACTGTGCACTCTACTTTTTTTAGATAACATTGTTATTCTCAGCAGTTATCTTGTTGGCATAGTCTGTTTTGTGTGACTTCACATATTGTGTGTGTGTTTTAGCCCATGTTTATTAAGGGTTACCTGCTATCATTCTAGTTGGAGAAAATTTACTATTGTTTTTTGTGTGGCAGTAAATAGCTTTAACTTTATTATGGCAGATCAAGACAAGCACCCCAAATCTGGGTTCAAAAAGTGCCCTAAGTGTGGCCAGAAAATGTGAGTTACAGTCGCATCAACTGTGTTTGGCTATGGGCTCTGCATTTGCAAGACAGTTGTGCCATTTGTCATTCTTTCTCCTCTAGGGTCTTGTAGGAAAGGAAGAGAAAACTTATTGATAGAGGCTTGTTGAAGCCTTCCATTCAGGAAGCTTTGAGTGACCAAGATGGTTCCAGTCGGTCTTCAAAGTTTTCCAAGACTTTGGACTCAAAAAAAAATCGAAGAAGTCATCGACTTCGGCTCCACTGCTTTCAAAGCTGACAGTCTATTCTTTTGGAGCCGGTCACCTGTCATGGAACTGGTTTATGAAGCTCCAAAGAGTCCTATTCTCCAGCCGATACCACCTTCGGTAAGATGGTCTCTATCATCTATCAGCCTATCGGATCTGGACTTGGATCGTGTGGTACAGAAGCTGTTGTCGGCACCGGCATTAGCCAAAATATTATCGGCTTCGACCCAAATGGCTTCGGAGCCCGAAGACTATTGCACCAATTATTACTATTCCTCCTGCGAGCCATGCTGGTCCTTCAGAGCTGGAGGAGGCAGACCTGATGTTAGTGGAATCCTCGGAGCCAGTGTCTTTGGCTCCGAGGACTCTAGGAGCCGACACACTCTGGTTGAGTCCAAGGAGAACAGTCAAACCGACTTGTCGGTTGCGACTTTGCTTCTCGGGGCCTCGGCTCGGATGAGCTTGGCTCCTACCTCGGGCTTGGAGCCCACTGTCCTGGTGCCGGGGGTGTCGATGGTTTCAGCGGATCCATCGGCTCCCTCACATCGGAGCAGAGGTGCTTTCGATGCTATGAGTAGTGTCGTTTCTCCCAGGACATCTTCAACCTTGGGTCTGCCCTCCTCCTCCCCAAAAGTGCCTATTTCTGCTTCTGCATCACATGTCCTGACCAAGCATAGAGACCCAGAGCCTCAGGAAGCCTCAATGGGTGGCCCTTGCTCTTCGGAGACCTCACCAGTGGGCCCCCTCTGATGAGGTTCCCAGGAAGAGATTGTGCAAGAGGAAGCATCTAGACTCCCTGCAGGAGTCTTACATCAGATACTGACTTAGATGAGTCAGAAGGGTCCCCACGGTCCCCCTCTGAGGGTAACTCATTTGCTGAGATACTTGAGATCCTTAGGCAGAGGGATGACTGGCAGTCCAAAAGCCCTACTGAGGATGAGTCCGTTCTCCTGAAGGCTTTCGGGTCTCAGCCCTCCACCTCTTGGGTGAGTCTGCCCTTCAATGAGCTGATGCAGCTGCTCTCACGAAGGGCATGGGAGTATCTGGATTCTATGGAGCCTGTCCTCAGGAGGCCTAATAAATTATTTCAACCCCAGTTGACAAAATATTTTTAACAAAAGGTGTTCCAGTTGATGCCATGGTGGTGGCGGCGGCAGCCACCAAGAAGGAAATGTCTGAAAATTCCTTGTCTATCCATCCTCCTAACAGAGACTCCAGGATTATGGATAGATTTGGGAAGAGCATGTTCAGTTCAGCGACCTTAGCTCTCCGCTGAACTACTTTTTACTAACTCATTTTGCTAGGTTGCAAAGAGATCTCCTTAAGGAGTTGGGAGATGCTCTTCAGGGTACAGTAGCCGTGGCAGCTTCCAACAAAGTTACTGCCCAGCTTTCTACCCTAAATTCTCTCGTTAACTCATCCATGTGCCTCATATCTTATGCAGCTGATGGAATAAGTAGGGCAGCGGGTACAGGAATTGCTCTTAGGAGACATTCCTGGATGCCCTTGTGTTCCTTTGTGAAACCTTTCAATTCTTCCTACATCAACATTCCCTTTGATGGCTCGTCCCTTTTCGGGCCTAAAGTGAAGGAAACTTTAACCAGGTGTGAACAGGACGGAAAGCCTCTGTCTGCCGTCGGGGTCCATTTTTCCACCCCTACCCGACCATGCCCTAAAAGTCCAAGGGGAGGAAAAATGTGGTTCTGAAAAGGCTGAGGAGCCTTTCAGGACACATGTGGGTGAACCCCCCTCCAGGGGCAGAAGAAGGGGTAATAAAGGAAGATACCGCCCTTGCAGCAGAGGGTGTCTGCAACACCAGGGTGACAGAGATCACTATTCTGGGACATCCTACCAGTGTTCCTGAGAGGAGGCCCGACTGTCTTGCAATGGAGGCAGTCGGGGTCACTTATCTTTGTACCCAGACGCCTGGCTCAATATAACAAAAGACAGCTGGGTACAAAGTATCATTTCCAGAGGATACTTCATACCATTCACCACACCCCCCTCCAATCATAAGACGAATCCTGGATGTTCCACCCAGTTGCAGGGATTAAGCAACAGTAGTGGTCCAAACGTTACTAAGAAAGAGTCATCCAACCAGTCCCAGCAGACCAGATAGGATCAGGAACTTACACAAGATTCTTTTTGGTTCCAAAGAAGATGAGGGACTGGATACCCATATTGGACCTCATCAGACTGAACCAATACGTAAAGAAAGAAGTTTTGGATAGTTACGCTTCAGTCTATACTTCCCTTTTTAGGGAAAGACAGTTGGATGTGCTCGATAGATCTCAAGGATGCGTACTACCACATAAAAATGGCCAGACCATCCAGGAATCACCTGCGCTTCCAGCTGGGAGCCAATCATTATCAGTTTCAAGCCCTGCCCTTTGGTCTCAGTACAGCCCCCAGAGTGTTCACCAAATGCATGGCAGTGGTCACGGCTCACTAGAGGCGTCTAGGATTCCAGGTGTTTCTGTACCTAGACGATTGGCTCCTTACCGCCACCAACCAGGCATCAACTCATTCAGGCCAGGGAGTCGACTCTGTCTCTCTGCAATCATCTGGGCATTGCAATCAACTCAGAAAAATCTGCTTTGTCGTCATCGCAGCATGTTGTTTTTATAGGGGCAGAATTGGACACCACTACCACCACTCTAAGGCTTCCAATAGAAAGAGTCTCTCTTCTTCGTCAACTTGTCAGCATCCTGATATCAAAGGGCATAGCACCAGCATCGGAAGTTCTGAAAGTATTAGGCATGATGGCAGCAGCAATTCTAGCCCTACCATTTGCTCTTATGCACATGAGAATTCTTCAGTGGCTATTGTTCACTCAATGGTCTTACCAAAAGCTCCCTATGACTCATGCCACAATGATCACAAATTCTTGCAAGAAGGACCTTCAGTGGTGGTTGACTTCACTTCATGTCACCATAGGGTGCCCATTTTTGCTACCCCCTCCATCAGCCACAGTGACCACGGACGCTTCCCTGATTGGGGTGGGGGCATTTTCAGGGATAGACTGCCCAAGGCACATGGACCGATCAAGAGACACATCTGTATATCAATGTCCTGGAGATGAGAACCGTATTTTGGCATTGCAGTACTGTCAGGACTCTCTCCCTCTGGGTATGATTGAGATTCAGACAGACAACATGTTGGTGGTCTGGTACTTGAACTAACAAGGAGGAACCAGGTCTTACCCCCTTTGTAGAGAGGCTGTCAGAATTTGGCAGTGGGCTGTTTCCACCCAGCGCTTTCTGTTGGCAACAGACATCCTGGGGAGATCCAACGTGATAGCAGACAAACTGAGCAGGGCAATCTTGTTGCCCCACGAGGGGTTCCTCAAGAAATTGCAGACAGGATATTCTGCAGGTGGGGCCAGCCTTGCTGCGACCTTTTTGCCAGTCACATGAACACGAAATGCAGAAGCTACTTTGCCCTGATTCCCCCTCCAGGAGAAGCCCCAAGGGACGCTCTCGTGCACGATTGGTCTCCGGGTCTCCTTTATTCTTTTCCACCAAATCCTGTTGATACCCAAGGTTCTACAGAAAGCAAAATCCCTGGGAAGGAACATCATTCCTATAGCCTTTAATTGGCCTCGTCAGATTTGGTTCCCCTTCCTTTGACTTCATCTTTTGGAGGATAATTGGATCCTGGACACCCAGTTCCACCTTCTGACACACCCGTCGGGGTACCTTCATCCTTCTCTGCAGTCCCTGAAGCTGACAGTGTGGCTGCTCCAGTTCCCTTCATAGCCAGGTTCCATTACCTTTCTAATGAGACAAAACAGATCCTTATGTCCTCTCACAAATCTTCTACCAGAAAGCTATATCTTAGCAAATGGAAGAAATTTTTTATATGGGCCTCATAAAATAATATTGATCCTTACCAAGCCCCTGTGACTTCCATTTTAGAATTCTTTACTACGATTTTCAACAAAGGAGCTGCAGCAGCAACAGTTCGGGTACAATCAGCTGCCATTTTTAATTTTCATCTTTGATTTGAAGGTTTTGAATATCATGTCTCACAAGTTATCCAAAGCATTTCTCAAAGGGACTTTTCATATGAGACTTCCTGTGAAATCTCCCTATTCTTCATGGAATCTAAATTTTATGCTTTCACATGTAATTCTCCCACCATTTGAGCCAGCTTCTTGTGATCTCAAATTTTTGTCTTGGAAGACCATCTTTCGGGTAGCTATTACTTCTGCCTGCAGAGTATCAGAGCTTCAGGCTTTGTCCATCAAGCCTCCATATTTGATATTTCACCCTGACAGAGTATCACTTAGAACAATCCCTCATTCTTGCCCAAAGTTTGCACTGAAACCAATCTCAACCAAGTTATTGATTTGCCAGTTTTCTTCCCCAATCATTCTAACAGTTTAGAGTATATGCTGCGCAAACTAGATGTTCACAGACAGTTCAGATTCTATTTGGATAGAACAAAAGATTTTAGGAAATCAGATCAGCTTTTTATTTCATTTTCAGATTCCAGGAAAGGGAGACCAGTGGCTAAAACTACTCTGTCTAAATGGTTATCTGATTGTATCACCTTTGCCTATTCAGCTGCCAATAAACCTTTGCAACACAAGATTAAAGCTCACTCAACCAGAGTAGATGTTCTTTGTGTTTCACTGTTGCAGTCATTACATTTGGGTAATCTGCTGGTAGGTTGCCCTCAGTCGGCCTGAATAACAAAGTCTTCGGTCTTGCGTCAGTTGCTGTCTCCTCTTCCATGACGTCAGGTCGTCAGGGGTGTAAAACATGCAGCCGACGCCATTTTATTCACTGATTTTTGCCGCGCAGTGCCCGAAGCAGAAGGAGTTTGCAAGTGCCGGTCGACCTACTCCTGAAATTCTCATTCGAGTTTCAGAACCAAAGTCTTCAACTAAAGCTAAGTACCCCGTTGGGGAAATTTTTTCTTGCTCCTTTTTGATGTCAGTAAAAGTTGATAATTGCATTACTTGTGGGAAGCAAATACCTCATAAGGATTTTCATTTGTACTGTATTCCTTGCCTAGGCCCAGATCATAACGTGCCTTGCTGTCGGTTTTGTGCTAGATTTAACCAACGCACTATTAAGCATCGGTATATTTTTGCTTCAAAATATTTTGGATCCAGATTTAATTACCCTGAAATGTCGTTGGTTAGCAATCCGACTACCGGAGTTCACAAAAAAACGCAAAGAAAAAGACAGAGACCGTTGAGGTCCAAAACCGACGAAGAAGCTTCTCCTAAGCCAGTCGACGGTTCGCCGGTACTCAGTGAGGCGCTTTCACAGCCCATGATACCCGTTGTTTTAGAATCACAGGCCTCTACCGAGACCCATGCGGAGTCCGGTATGCCGCGAGATTCTCAGAGTATTAAACCCACGATGTCTCTCCCTTGGATGGGTCAGGAGCCGCTGAGCAGGCACCAGCTCCTGAGGGTGTTTTCAGGCCTCAACATTTTTATATAAAACCGACGCCAGCTTCAAAAACATCTTCTAAGTTTAAAAAAACAGACGCATGAGCCACGTGCTCAGGCCCCTCTGCCGAAAAAGCAGATGATCAAAAGGGCTGAGGACTTAATTACCTTGATCAGGGTTTCCTAACCCCACCCCACTCCCCCTGCTAAGAGGCCTAGGCAAGACACTGATTATGAATCTTCAGATCAGGTTTCCATTTCGTCCGATTCCTCTTCTGATCAGGAATTTTCTATTCCACCCTATGAGGATTCAGATGCAGAAGAATCCATCCCATCTGCATCTCCTCCTGAGGATTATTCTTTTGGAGAAACCTTGCATACCTTAAGGGAACATTTTCAGAGGAAGAGTCTGGATTTCTCTGAATCAAAAAAGAGGCTTAGGGATTTCCTTCTTCCTCAGCATAGGGCTTTGGCAATACCTCCTGTATTAGACCTTGTTGATGATGTGTTTTCGGAGTCAAGCATGGCTCCTGATTCCCTACCTCCGGCTCCTAGTAAGCCAGACCGATATTAAAGGGTTTTTGACTCCCACAAATTTCTATTCAAAAATTCTGCTGCTGATCCTGAGACTATCTCACAGGGTCCCAAAGGTGTAAAGGCCTCTACAGCCAAAAATCCTACCCCCTCTGATAGAGATTCCAGGGTGCTGGATAGATGGGGAAAGAAGGTTTATACGTCTGCAACCTTGGCAATTAGGACCTTAAACTGCCAGTTTCTTATGCTTAAATATCAGCATGTTATGGGCTTATTGAAACAGAAAATTATGTTTATTTCTGATTGTGTGGAAAGTAAAGAATTACAGGAATTATTGCATGCAGCAGAACAGGTTGGAAAGCATACTTTGCAATGTGGTTTTGTTTCCTTGGAGGCCTCTTGCAGGGCCACAGTTACTGGATCTGTGATTAGAAGGCATGCCTGGCTCAAGGAGCAAAATCTGCCTGATCATGTTAAAGCTAAATTGTTGGATGCCCCTTTACAGCATGATACTCTGTTTGGGTTATAAGGCAGAATAGGTTTTAATGAAAATGGAAGACAAAGCTAAATCTATGCAAACTGTAAAAGATTTCTTACAAGTGCAGCCACCCAGGTTCAGTAGGCACTGGCCTACTAAAAATTGGTCCTTTCCTGTGTCCAACAGAGCCTCTCAAGGCAAATCCAGGTGCTCAAAAGGCTCTAGATACCAATCACAGGGTTCTTACAGGTCAAAGCAATGGGGTGCTTCCACCTCCAAATCTGGAGGAAACAAAGCACAACCCTACAGTATGCAGTCTCAATGACTTCCCTCTACCTTCACCAAGCAGTTATCTTTTGGCAGCTCCCTTGGGGGGAAAATTAGCACTTCATGCTCAAAATTGGCAGTTAATTACCCAGGACAAGTGGGTATTCAGCATAGTATCTCAGGGGTACAGATTTAATTTCCATACTTTGCCAATTCCAAATGGTTGGCCAGATCTGCCACAAAATCAATGGGCAGAGGCTCGGAATTAAGTTACGTCCCTCATGGATATGGGGGCTATTCAACCAGTACCAGAACAGGAAAAAGGACAAGGTTTTTATTAAAGACTTTTCCTGGTACCCAGAAAAGACCATGCCTGGCGTCCAGTACTGGACTTATAGATTTTGAACACGTTCCTGGACATTCCAAAATTCGAACTGCTGACTTTACAACAGCTACTGCCTATGCTAGGCAGGAACGCTTGGTTAGTGACTCTAGACTTAAAAGGCATACCTGCATATCCCAATAAGGGAATAGTGCAGAAGATACCTCTGCTTCAAGGCAGGTTTTTTGCATTACCAATTCTCTTCACTGCCCTTTGGCTTATCTACTGTGCCCAGGGTCTTTACAAAGTGCCTGGTACCAGTAATTGCATTTTGCAGACAAAGAAGCATACAAATTTATCCTAACCTTGACTGTCTCATTCAAGCAGAGAACGAAAAGAAATCCCAACTGGTACCCTCTCAAATAATTACATTCCTGGGTGCAAGCTTGAATACAACTGCCCAGATGGCTTACCTTACACCAGACAAACAAAGGCAACTGACAAAATACTTCAAACAGATGGCAACAAATACCCAGTTATCTGCAAGACAAATTCTGCAGGCTTTGGGGTTCATGGCATCCTGCATTCTACTAATTCCATATGCAAGACTGCATATGAGGAAACTTCAATGGTACCTAAAAAGTTTATGGAGTCAACATTGTCGCAGTCTGGAAACTGATTCCTCTCATTCCCTGCCTACATCAGGAGTTTCTTTGGTGGGCAGAGACATGTCACCAAAACAAGGGACTGTCATTCACTCTACCCCCTGCCACCCAAACCCTAACTACAGACGCATCAGACTATGCTTGGGGGGCCCACCTGGCGGTGAGATGCATTCAGGGCATATGGAGCCCAAAACAAATGCATCTGCATATCAACCAGAAAGAGATGCTAGCTCTTCAGAATGCCCTGACAGCCTTCAAGGACTTACTTCATCCAGGACAACTACTGATAAAGACGGACAACACCACGGTTATGTGGTACATAAACAAGCGGGGGGGGGGTACACATTTCTTCCCCCTTTGCAGACTAGCCATGGCATTGTGGAACACAGCTTTGACTTACCAAGTACATCTTCAAGCTCAATTCCTGCCAGGAAAACAAAATACTCTGGCAGATGACCGAAGCAGAAATCTTATGGACCCACACGAGTGGAAACTGGATCCCCAAATTTTCACCATGGTAACACAAAAATGGGGGAGCCTAGACACAGATCTATTTGCCTCTACCCAAAATTATCAACTGGACAAATTCTGCACAAGGACTTATCACAGACAAGCATGGAAAGTGGATGCCCTGTCCTTCAGTTGGAAAAACCTATCAGTCTGCCTTTCCCCTTCTGCCTCTTCTCTTCATGGTCTTACTGAAGGTCAGACAGGAAAAAACAAAAATTATCATGATTGCACTGGACTGGCCTCGCCAGCACTGGTACCCAATTCTAAGGAATATGTCTCAACTCCCTCCTTGGTATTTGCCTCAAATACCTCATCTACTGTCTCAGCAGAACAATCAAATTCTGCACACTCCGCTCCAAACTCTGAACCTTGCAGCATGGCTGATCATTTAATTATTCAAACTCCTCCTCTCAGTAAATCTGTGATGGATGTCATTTTGGAAGCCAGAAGGCCTAGTACTAGAAAATCTTATGCTGATAAATGGAAGAGATTCTCTGCTTGGAACCAAGCGCAAGGAACGGACACAGCAAAACCAAATATCCCTCAGATTTTACAATTCTTGACTGAGATGCTTGACAAGGGCCTATCTTTTTCTTCAATAAAAATCCATGCCTCTGCCATCTCAGCTCATTACAACACGGAGCCTCCCCTCTTTTCTCATCCTCTGCTAAAACAGTATCTTAGAGGTGCCAAAAATTTAAGGCCTCCTAGATCATCACTAACTCCTGCATGGGACCTCAATTTTGTGCTGGAAAATCTCACCCTGCCTCCTTTTGAACCAGCAGATACTGCGGATATAAAATTTTTATCCTGGAAAACAGCTTTCCTCTTGGCAGTCACTTCAGCAAGAAGGGTTTCAGAACTATAGGCTCACATGGCTGTGGAGCCTTTTATTACATTTTACCCGGACAGGCTGTCCCTCAGGACCAATCCCTCCTTTATGCCTAAGGTGATATCCAGTGTGGCTCTTAACCAAACAATTTACCTGCCAACATTTTACCCAATCTGCAGAACAAGGGGGGCTGGATTCTGCATTCATTGGATGTACACAGACGACTAAGATTCGACTTAAACAGGACCAAATCTCTAAGAAAGTCTGAGCAACTACTGGTGGCATTTGCTTCAGGATCAGAGGGGAAGGCTATATTAAAGCAGAATATTTCTAAGTGGATAAGCCACTGCATTCATTTCTGCTACTTGCACCATGGTAAACCTGTGCCCAAGGGAATCAGGTCACATTCCATCAGGGCTGCCTCTACCTCAGCAGCCTTTCTCAGAGGAGTTCCAACCAAAGACATTCTAGAAGCTGCTACTTGAAGCTCTGTTCATACCTTCACAAAGCATTATCATTTGCCTCTCTCATCCAAATCCGGGGCAGGCTTTGCCACTGCAGTTCTGCAGGGCCTTATAGACACTGCTAATGCTATTTAGTTCCATCCTCCCATCCATAGCTTTGGGATTCTACCCAAGTGTAATGACTGCAACAGTGAAACACTAAGAACATAGTACAGTTGTGTGCACTTACCATAAATGTAGATGTTCGAGTGTATTCACTGTTGCAGTCCGGGTTACCCACCCGCCATCCCCCTTTTCTATAACTTCTCTTTCCTTCACTATATTCTAAAGCCTTTGTGGTGTATTTGCTTTTAGATGAAGGTAAAGTTTATGTTGCTAAAAGTGCATTTACATATAT
Organism: Protopterus annectens; assembly: GCF_019279795.1. NCBI lineage: Eukaryota > Metazoa > Chordata > Ceratodontiformes > Protopteridae > Protopterus > Protopterus annectens. The sequence goes on from NC_056749.1 coordinate 510,972,345, forward strand.
TGCTGTTTGTTTTTATATATATATATATATATATATATATATATATATATATATATATATATTTACTCCCCATTTGGGGGGCAGCTAACATCTGGGGCAAGAAAAACTGAATAAAATGGCGTCGGCTGCATGTTTTATATACCCCTGAAGTCATGGAAGAGGAGACAGCAACCGACGCAGGACCCAAGACTTTGTTATTCAGGCCGACTGAGGGCAACCTGCCAGCAGATTACCCAAATGTAATGACTGCAACAGTGAATACACGTGAACATCTACATTTATGGTAAGTGTACACAACTGTACTTTTCTACATCGTCTGCCTTTTCTGCCAGACTTCTATTGATAATATTTGTGCAGCAGCCACTTGGTCAAAACCTCATACTTTTATCACTCATTACAAAGATGAAAAGGCCTCCTTTGGATCCACAGTCCTGAGAAGTAAACTCCCGTGAGCCATTCTAGATTGATGGTGTTTGGGACGCTACCCATCAGTAAAGAATGAACAGCGAGATTGAACAACTTCACATAAAGAAGCTATGTACTTACCATAATATTCCATGTGAGTTGTTCATCTCGCCTTCATTCCTATGTCCCTCCCTCCTAACCCCTTCTGGGCTGATAGATGACCAAGATACTGGTTCCATCCTGGTTACTCAAACCTTCTCTTCCTTTTCTTTAGGAATGTAGAATGACATATGGTATTAGTATATGCAGCAAACAAGATCTGAGGTAATTCACAGGTGCATCATGGGATAGGGACTTGGCCTCGAGCTGTTTGAAGACCTTGAACTTTGCAATTGGCCATATCAGAGCCGAGGGATCGGCTCCGAACCCATCAGTAAAGAATGAAGGTGAGATGAACAACTCACATGGAACGTTATGGTCAGTACATAAATTCTTTTTTTCAGGCATGGCAGAAAAGTCCGACAACCCTACCAAATTCAAGAAATGCACTTCTTGTGGGCATAATATCCCTAATTCAGATGCCACCAAGAAGTGCATTTATTTAGGTGCCACGCATCTTGAGAAAGATTGTCAAGTCTGTGCTACTTTTAATCCAAGCACCTTCTCAGATCGGAGAAATAAGTTGAATCTGAGCTGGTTTCTACCTGCAGGGGCTCAATCCCCCCCTTCTCTGACTACTTCTGATTCAGAAAAGAGACATCTGAAGTCCACATCCTGCCTGTCGGAGCCTTTCAGTAAAAAAGAGTTCAGATCCTAGGTCCTCAGATCCAACATCTACTCAACCAGCCTCTGATCATATTTGTCCCTTGGGTAAGAAGGCTTTGGATCCGTTAACCAGTTCTCCCATTTTTATAGCTTTGGATCCAAAGTCTTCTGATCCGGAAGCTAAGTCTCATGTTATAGATCCTACCATCCAGACACTCTCCCTGACTCTGCCAGAAAGGATTTTTCAAACTTCTTCCAAGTCATCCAGAAAGCCACTTCTTTCAGATTTTCCATGAGTTTTTCCGAATTTGACATGGACAGAATGATGCAGAAGGTTTTTTGAGCTCAAATTCATTTGGGGATAAGTCCAGCTTTGTCTCCTGTCAGATCAGTGAGCCTTTCTACCAGGAAAAGACTTTCTCCTTCTCCGATCCAACCCTTGGTTTCAGAGTCCAGGGATCCGAGAGGTATGCTGTCTGATCAGAAGGCACATCATGTCTCTGATCCAACAATTACCCTGCCAGCTCAGCTGCATTATCTTTGAGTCAGAGTGGGTCTCGGAGCTGAGAGGTCTGCACCAAATTCATGGGACAGGGCTGTGCTCCATTTGGCTCAGAACCATCCCTTCCCTTAGGAGCCTTGGCCCAAGACAGCTCTGGTCTGATTCTGAGAAGCATGGCTCCTGGAATGTCTGCAGCTTTCCTACCCTGACTGCTTTGGCTCCAAGGGGGGAGGCAGTGGATGTTCTTCGTGTTTCACTGTTGCAGTCATTACATTTGGGTAATCTGCTGGCAGGTTGCCCTCAGTCGGCCTGAATTCCAAAGTCTTGGGTCCTGCTTCGGTTGCTGTCTTCTCTACCATGACGTCAGGTTGTCAATGGTATAAAACATGCAGCCGACACCATTTTCTTTAGTCTTTCTTGCTGCGTGGTTCCCGAAGCAGAAGCATTTCGCAAGTGCCAGTCGGCCGACTACTGAAATGCTCTAGTTTGAGTTTCAGAACCGAAGTCTTCACTAAAACTAAGTACCCCGTTGGGGAAACTTTTTTTCTTGCATTTTACTTATGTCAGAAAAAGTTAATAATTGTATTACTTGTGGAAGCAATTACCTCATAAGGATTTCCATTTATACTGTATTCCTTGCCTAGGCCCTGATCACAACGTGCCTGGCTGTCGGTTTTGTGCTAGATTTAACCAACCCACTATTAAGCGTCAGTATATTTTTGCATCAAAGTATTTTGGAAACAGATTTAACTACCCAGAAATGTCGTCTGATAGCAATTTGACTACCTGAGTACATAAAAAACGCAAAGAAAAGACAGAGAAAGGCAGTCAAGATCCAAAACCGATGACAAAGCTTCTCCTAAGCCAGTCGCCGGTACTCTGGCGCTTTTGCAGCCCCTGATGCCCGCTACCTTCAAGTTGCAGGCCTCTGCCGACACCCATGTGGAATCTGGCATGCCGCAAGATACTCAAGATATTGGACTGACTGATGTATCTCCCTCGGATGGGTCCAGAGCCACTGAGCAGGCACCGGCTTCTGAGGGTGTATTCAGACCCTCAACATTTGTATATCAAACTGACAGCTCCAAAACCAAAGACAAAAGCAACTTCTAAAACTAAAAAAATAACGCGTGAGCCACGTGCACAGGCCTCTATGCCTAAAAAACAGATGATCAAAATGTCTGAAGACCTTATTACCTTGATCAGGGGTTCCCATCCCCCTCCAGATAAGAGGCCTAGGCAAGACACCGATTATGAATCTTCAGATCAGGTTTCTATTTCTTCTGATTCCTTTTCTGATCAGGAATCATCTATACCTCCCTATGAGGATTCTGGTGCTGAGGAGTCTATTCCATCTGCATCTCCTCCTGAGGATTATTCATTTGGAGAAACATTGCATACTTTGAGGGAGCATTTTCACTGGGAAAGTCAAGACTTCTCAGAATCAAAAAAGAGGCTCAGGGATTTCCTTCTTCACTCAGCACAAGCCTTAAGCCATTCCCCCTGTTTTGGACATTGTGGATGATGTGTTTTTGGTGTCAAGCTTGACCCATGACTCCTTACCTCAGTCTCCCAGTAAGCCTGACAGATATTACAGGGTCCCTAACTCACATAAATTTTTATTTAGAAACCCTGCTGCTGATCCTGAAACTATTTCACAGGGTCCAAAGGGAGTTAAGGCCTCAAGAGCAAAAAATCCTACCCTCCTGAGAGAGATTCTAGGGCACTAGACAGATGGGGAAAAAAGGTTTACACCTCTGCAACCTTGGCAATCAGGGCCTTAAACTGTCAATTTCATTTGCGTATGTCCCAACAACATGTTATGGGATTGCTGAAACAGAAAATGATGTTGAATTCAGAATGTGCAGAAAATAAAAGGATTGCAGGAATTATTGCATGCAGCTGAACAAGTTGGAAAGCATACTTTTCAATGTGGTTTTGATTCCTTAGAGGCCTCCTGCAGGGCCGCAGTTACTGGATCTGTGATTAAGAGGCATGCCTGGTTTAAAGGAACAAAATTTGCCTGATAATGTTAAAGCTAGATTGCTAGATGCACCTTTACAGCATGATTCTCTGTTTGGTATTAAGGCAGAAGAGGTTTTAAAGAAAATGGAAGACAAAGCGAAGTCTATGCAAACTGTTAAAGACTTCTTACAAGTGCAGCCACCAAGATTCAGTAGACACAAAAAATTGGTCCTTTCCCGTGTCAGACAGAGCTCAAAGGGGCAAATCCAGACGCACTAAAGGTTCCAGATACCAGGCACAAGATTCATACAGGTCAAAGCAATGGGGCACTTCCACCTCCAAATCTGGAGGAGATAAAGCGCAAACCTACAGAAAGCAATCCTAATGACTTCCCTCTGCCTACACCAAGCACTTATCTTTTGGCAGCACCCATAGGGGGAATATTAGCACTTTTTGCTCAAAATTGGCAGATAATAACCCAGGACAAGTGGGTACTAAACATCGTATCACAGGGATACAGATTCCATTTCCACACTCTGCCAATGACAAATGGTTACCCAGATCTGCCAAAAAATCAATGGGCAGAGGCACAGAAACAGGTTACATCCCTCATGGATATGGGCGCCATTCAGACAGTACCAGAACAGGAAAAAGAACAAGGTTTTTACTCGACTGTTCTTGGTACCCAGAAAGGACAAGGCCTGGTGGACAATACCGGATTTATAGATTTTGAACACATACCTGGACATTCCAAAATTCAAAATGCTGACTTTGCAGCAGCTTCTGCCCATGCTGGGCAAGAATGCTTGGCTGGTGACTTTAGACCTAAAAGAGGCATAACTGCATGTCCCAGTAAGACAATCGTGCAGAAGGTACCTCAAATTCAAGGCTGGCTTAATGCATTACCAATTCTCTGCACTGCCCTTTGGCTTATCTACTGCACCCAGGGTCTTTACAAAGTGCCTGGCATGAGTAATTGCATTTTGCAGACAAAGAAGTATATAAATATATCCTTACTTGGACGACTGTCTCATTCAAGCAGAGAACCAGGACACTCTTCTTCAACACCTGGTGTTTGTGAAAAGGCTTCTAACATGCCTAGGGTACACAATAAACAAAAAGAAATCACAACTGGTACCCTCTCAAAAGATAGCATTCCTGGGTGCAAGCTTGGTTACAACTGCCCAGTTAGCTTACCTCTTGCCAGACAAGCAAAGGCAACTGACTGCTTACTTCAAACTGATGGCAACAAAAACCCAGTCTTCTGCAAGGCAAATTCTGCAGGCTCTGGGCTTCATGGCATCATGCATCCTACTAATTCCATATGCAAGATTGCATATGAGGTAACTTCAATGGTACCTAAAAAGTTTATGGAGTCAACATTCACACAGTCTGGAAACAATGATTCCTCTCATTCCCTGCCTGCAACAGGAGTTTCTATGGTGGGCAAAGACATGTCACCAAAACATGGGACTGCCCTTCACTCTACCCCCTGCCAGCCAAACCTTAACAACAGACGCATCAGATTATGCCTGGGGGGCCCACATGGCAGGAAGATGCATTCAGGGCTTATGGACACCAAAACAAATGCATCCACATATCAACGAGAAAGAGATGCTAGCTATTGAAAATGCCCTAACAGCCTTCAAGGACTTACTTCATCCAGGACAACTACTGATAAAGACGGACAACACCACAGTCGTGGTATATAAACAAGCAAGGGGGCATGCACTCATACCCCCTTTGCAGATTAGTTGTGGCACTGTGGGACACAGCTTTGACCTACCAAATACATCTTCAAGCTCAATTCCTGCCAGGAAAACAAAACACACTGGCAGACGATTTAAGCAGAAACCTTATGGATCCTCACGAGTGGAAACTAAATCCACAAGTCTTCAGCATGATAACATAGAAATGGGGGAGCTCAGGCATAGATCTATTTGCCTCTCCTCAAAATTATCAATTGAAAAGATTCTGCACAAGAACTTATCACAGACCAGCATGGAAAGTGGACACCCTATCCTTCAGTTGGAAAAACCTATCAGTTTACGCTTTTCCTCCTCTGCCTCTTGTACCCAAGGTCCTCCTAAAAGTCAGACAGGAGAAGCCAAAGATGATATTAATTGCCCTGGACTGGCCCCGCCAATACTGGTACCCAATCCTAAGGAACTTGGCTCAATACCCAGCTTGAACCTTGCCTCAAAGACCACAACTACTGTCTCAGCAAAACAATCAGATCCTGCACAATCAACTACAGACTCTGAACCTGGCAGCATGGCTAATCATGTAGTCATACAAACAACACCTCTCAGTAAAGCTGTGATGGATTTCATTTTGGAAGCCAGAAGGACTAGTACTAGAAAATCTTATGCTGACAAATGGAAGAGATTCTGTGCTTGGAATCAAGCACAAGGAACTGATACAGCAGAACCAAATATTCCTCAGGTATTACAATACTTAACTGAGATGCTTGACAAAGGCCTATCTTTCTCATCAATTAAAATCCATGCCTCTGCCATTTCGGCTCATTACATTACAGAGCCACCAATCTTTTCTTATCCTTTACTAAAGCAGTATCTTAGAGGAGCCAAAAATGTAAGGCCTCCTAGAAGATTGCCATTACCTGCATGGGACTTCAATTATGTGTTGGAAAAGCTCACCCTGCCTCCATTTGAACCAGCGTCTACCGTTGATCTAAAGTTCTTATCATGGAAAACAGCTCTGCTGCTAGCAATTACTTCAGCAAGAAGAGTTTGAGCTACAGGCCCTCATGGATGTAGAGCTTTTTATCATATATTACCCAGACAGGGTGTCTGTGAGGACAAATCCTACTTTTATGCCTAAGGTGGTTTCCATTGTGGCTCTTAACCAAACAATTCATCTGCCAACTTTTTATCCAAATCCGCAGAACAAGGGGGAGAGAATTCTGCATTCCTTGGACGTACACAGACAGCTAAGATTCTACTTGAGCAGGACAAAAGCTCTAAGAAAAACTGAGCAATTACTAGTGTCATATGCTGCAAGATCAGAAGGAAAGGCTATTTCAAAGCAGACAATTTCAAAGTGGATAAACCACTGCATCCATTTCTGCTACTTACACTATGGTAAACCTGTGCCCAAGGGCATTAGGTCTCATTCCACCAGAGCTGCAGCTACTTCAGCAGCCTTTCTCAGAGTACCACCAACCAAGGAGATTCTAGAGGCTGCTACTTGGAGTTGTTTTCACACCTTTGCCAAGCATTACCATTTACCTTTCTACTCTAAGTCCAGGGCAGGCTTTGCTGGAGGGCCTTATAGCCGCACCTAATGCTGTTTAGCTCCAGCCTCCCAACCATAGCTTTGGGATTCTACCCAAATGTAATGACTGCAACAGTGAAATACGAAGAACATAGTACAGTTGTGTACAGTTACCATAAATGAAGATGTTCGAGTGTATTCACTGTTGCAGTCCAGGTTACCCTCTCGCCATCCCCCTATCATTCTGAAGTTTATCTTTCCTTCTCTCTTTTACAGCCTATGTGGTGTATTTGCTTGTAGATGAAGGTAAAGTTTATATTGATGCATGTATGTGTGTGTGTGTGTGTGTGTGTGTATGTGTGTGTGTGTGTGTGTGTGTGTATATATATATATATATATATATATATATGTGTATATATGTATATATATATGTATATATATATATATATATATATATATATATATATATATATATATATATATGTATATATATATATATATATATATATATATATATATATATATATATATAATTTTGCTACCTTTTTGGGGGCACCTGACATCGGGGGCAAGAAAAACTAAAGAAAATGGCGTCGGCTGCATGTTTTATACCCCTGACGACCTGACGTCATGGAAGAGAAGACAGCAACTGACACAGGACCCAAGACTTTGGAATTCAGGCCGACTGAGGGCAATCTGCCAGCAGATTACCCAAATGTAATGACTGCAACAGTGAATACACTCGAACATCTTCATTTATGGTAAGTGTACATGACTGTACTTTTCACTGGGTTCATCTGCTTTCTTAGTTGGGGAAAGGGTGTTGTCATTAACCAGGGATGTGCCCTTTTCTATCTTGGCTCCCTCCCCTTGTCCAGCAGCTGCTGTGAGCTTTTGCCCATCGTTTCTAACCAGTTAGGTCAGCCAGTTACAGAAGGCCCACAATCACATTCCTCTCCCAGGCTTCCTTTCTGATGTTCATCGTGCATACAGCTGCAGTAATCACAGATGGGTTTTCTGCCGTCAGGCGGGTCCTCGGTACTGCAGCTGTATTAGCACTCGAACATCTACATTTATGGTGGGTACAAAACTGTACTTTCTGATGCCTCTTTAGATTTCAGCACTGAGGAGGTTCCCTGGAAATGGATGTGTAAAAGGAGACACACAAACTCCCCCATGGAGTCTCTTACAGAGGACATCAACTTTGAGGAAGGTGAAAGATCCTTCAGGTCTCCACTTAACAATGTTTCCTTCGGAGACATCATGAAAATTCCTAGGCAGAGGTGTTGATTTGTCATTTCAAAATCCTTCACCGGAAGAGTCTGTGCTATTGGAAGCCTTTAGGACTGGCCCAGCTACATCTTGAGTCACTCTCTCGGCAGATGAGCTCATTGATCTAGTCTTCTGCCAGGCCTGGAAAGAACCGGACACTGTTGAACCAATTCTAAAATGACCTGACAAGATTCTGTACCCTCGTGCTAATCGTCAGTACTGCAGCAAAGCTGTGGCAGTTGATGCCATGGTTGTGGCAGCAGCAACAACAAAGGAGCTAGCACAGCAGAGCTCCACTGTCCATCCTTTGAACAAAGAATCCAGAGAGAGGGACAGGTTTGGGAAGAGCGTTTATGCCTCTGCTACTTTTGCTCACATGTCTGCAAAGGGATTTGATTAAAGAACTATCAAATTCTCTTGCTGAATCCATGAAGGTTTCTCCGCAGCTGTCTACTCTCTACTCAATTTCCAATTCATTGATGAGGTTAATTTCCCATGCTGCGGAATACATCTGTCGGGAAACTGGCTCGGACATAGCTATGCGATGTCATGCTTGGATGAGGCTCTGCAATTTTTGTGGAACCATTTAAGGCAACTTTTATTAATGCCCCTTTTGGATGGGTCCTTTCTTTTTTGACTGTCAGTTAAATAACTGCTTACCCGCAGTGAACAGCAGAGAAAGTCCCTGTCCATCATTGGCGTCAAGTTTTCAACCCCTCAGTGTACCTTTTCCAGGAATCAGAGGCGGTAAGAGAATGTGGTTCTGTAAGTCTCAGGGACCTATCCCAGACTTGCTAGGAGATTCCTCTTCCAGAGACAGAGGTTTCAATGACAGATGCTGCCCTAGGGGCAGAGGGGGGCTGCAGAATCAGGGTTTTAGGAATTATTTTCCCGACAGACCCTGTCAGTGTTCCTGAAGCGATGTCCATCTGGTCTTCTCTGGAGGCAGTCGTGAATTTTTTTCATTATACTTGGAAAACTGGACAAAACTTACAATGAACAACTTGGTGCTAAACATCATATCCAGAGGATATTGCATCCCCTTTTCCATTCCTCCTACAGGACCAAATAAGAAGCTCCCCGATGTTCCACCCAATCAGAGGGAGTCAGCACCTCTAGAGGTTCCAAAGCTGCTTCGGAAAAGTCATCCAAAAGGTCCCAGCCAAACAAGTAGGATTCGGAACTTACTCCATCTTCCTTTGGTGCCAAAGAGAATGGAGAACCAAAGACCAATCCTGGATGTAAGCAGATTGAATTGGTTTGTTAAGAAGTCCAGGTTTCAGGTGGTTATCGTACAGTCCATTCTACCACTTCTAGATGTGCTGTATAGATTTCCAGGATGCATACTACCACATAGATACACAGGCACTTCAGGAAATTTCTGTGCTTCCAGCTGGGAGCCAGTCGTTACCAGGTCAGAGCACTGCCCTTTGGACTCACTACAGCCTCCCCGGGTGTTTATGGCAGTGGTAGCAGTTTATTTGCGACTCCAAGGATTCCAGGTGTTTCCGTACTTAGACGACTGGCTTCTGACTGCCTCAACCAGGCATCAACTGCTACAGACCATAAACTATCTACTTCGTTATCACCATATCCTTAGGGATCACTATAAATTTTGCTAAGTCAAAACTAGATCCATTGCAAAACATAGAATTCATTGGAACTCAGCTGCACACTAAATGAACAGTGGCATACCTACCATTACAGAGGATCACAACTCTACGAAGTCAGATACAGGACAGGCTGTCTCACCCCTCTCCTCCAGCGAGACTGGTTCTACAGGTATTGGGATCCATGGCAGCAACTATAGCCTTAGTCCCATTGGCCAGGTTCTTCATGAGACTTCTGCAGTGGACCTTAGTGGTTCAGTGGTCGATTCTATGCCAGCACCTTTCCACGCAAGTGAAACTCGCACTGATCTGCAAACACCACATGCAATGGTGGTGTCAGTGCCAAGACTTACACCCAGGTAGACCGTTCTCTGTCTCCCCACCGGCATCAGCCACAATTACCATTGATGCTTCTCAACTAGGGTGGGGGGGAATCACTATATGAGGAAGATGGTCCATGGCATGTGGTCCCCTATAGAGACCAATTTTCACATAAATGTCCTAGAGAGGAGAGCAGTCCTTCTATAGTTGCAAGCCTTTCAGGACAATCTTCATCTAGGAACTCTTAATAGTCACACAGACATGTCAGTAGTCTGGTACTTCAGCAAGCAAGGTGCAACCTGTTCTTATTCGTTATGCAGGGATACTTTGAGGGTCTTGGAATTGGCAAGCTCTAAGGAACCATTTTCTAGTTGCAACGCATATACTGGGGAAAACCAACATGTTGGCTGACAGACTCAGTAGGTCCATTCTGGCTCCTCACAAGTGGTCCATCAGTCAATCAGTAGAGAATATGATTTTCAGCCATTGGTGCCAGCCTCACTATGACCTATTTACCTCTCCCCTGAACAAGAAATGCAGCAAGTTCTTTGCTCTGATCCCTCCTCTGGGGGGGGGGGGGTCACTGAGAGACGCTCATGTCCACAATTGGCCCCCAGGTCTCCTTTATGTTTATCCTTCTCTTCCTCTTATCACAAGATTCCTCTAGAAGGCAAGAAGGTCGAAGTGTTCAGTCATCCTCATTGCCCCCTTCTAACCTCACCAAGTGTGGTTCCCCTTCCTATGGTCTCATCTTAAGTATTCTCCTTAGAGCCCAGTCAGGACCTCCTGTCTCACCCATCGGAATTCCCACACCCTCAAACTAACTGCATGATTTCTCCAGTTTCATTGATTTGTTAGGCAGTCCAGGCTAATTTCCTCAGACAAGAATATTGTTCTGGCTTCTCAGAAGTCTTCCACAAAGAAGGTTTGTAAAAGTAAATGGAAGAGATTTTCTATGTGGGCCAGCAAAGAAAACATTAACCCCTTTTCAGCATCTGTTCCTTACATTTTGCTTTTCCGTAGTCTCTTGTTTGACCAAGTAACTAGTTTTTCTACAGTCAAGCTACAACTTGCAGCAATATCAAATTTTCATGTGGGGCTTGGTCGTCTTTCCTTATGGGACTCTAAGTTATGTAAAGTCTTTTTGAAAGGGTTTTTTCTTCTCTAACCTCCTATCAAAGAACTTTGTCTGCCATACGATCTCAGAGTGGTTTTGCAAGGGTAAACAAAGAAGACTTTGCAACCATCTGGGACTTGTGATTTAACGTTTCTCTCCTTAAAAACTGTTCTGCTGGTAACATCGACATAAGCATAGAGTCTGAATTACAGGCTTCGTCTTCGAAACCCCCTTATATTATTTTTCTTACAGACATTGCGTCTTTATGTACTCATCCTTCTTTCATGCCTAAGGTAGCCACTGAATCAAGCCTTAATTAGTCCATTCTACTACCAGTATTCTTTCCCAAGTTTACAAACAGGTGAATACATGTTACACCTTCTTGATCTTCACAGGCAGTTATGTTTTAATCTTCATAGAATGAAACAGCATAGGAAATCTGACAAACTTTTTTTGTCCTACTCCCATAATTGTTTGGGTCAGCCAGTTTCTAAAGTCTCTTTGGCCAAATGGATTACAGACTATTTCACTGATTTACCACCAAGCAAGGTTATGTTTACCCTGGCCACCCAAAGCTCATTTTACCAGATCTGAGTCAAATTCCGCATCTTTTTCTTCCAGATCTTCAGTTGAGGATATTTGTGCAGCAGTCAGTTGGTCTACAGTTCATACTTTTGTTGCTCACTACAAGCTTGACCTCATTTCTAGAAACAGAGTTGCCTTTGGTTCAATGCTGCTCTGTCATGATGTTCTTCATGTTTCACTGTTGCAGTCATTACATTTTGGTTATCTGCTTGCAGTAGCCCTCAGTCGGCCTGATTAACAAAGTATTGGGTCTTGAAGTGGCTGCTGTCCCTTCTTCCATGACGTCAGGTCGTCAGGGGTATAAAACATGCAGCCGACGCCATTACATCAGTCTTTCTTGCCATGCGGTGCCCGAAGAAGAAGCAGTTTGCAAGTGCCGGTTGGCCGACTCCTGAAATTTTCATTTTCGAGTTTCAGAACCGAAGTCTTCAACTAAAGCTAAATACCCCGTTGGGGAAACTTTTTCTTGCTCCTTACTGATGTCAGTAAAAGTTAAAAATTGCATTACTTGTGGAAAGCAAATACCTCACAAAGATTTTCATTCGTACTGTATTCCTTGCCTAGGCCCTGACCACGACATACCTTGCTGTCAGTTTTGTGCTTTATTTAATCAGCGCACTTTGTCGTCTGTATATTTTTGCCTCTAAATATTTTGGTTCTCGTTTTAATTATCTAGAAATGTCATTGGTTAGCCATCCGACTACCGGGATTCCGAAAAAACGCAAAGATAAAGATAGAAACAGGCCGCCGAGGTCCATAGCTGCCGACGATGCCTCTCCTAAGCCAGTCACCAGTTCGCCGGTATTCAGTGAGGCACTTTCGCAGCCCCTGATACCCGCTACTTCTAATTCGCAGGCCTCTACTGAGACCCATTTGGAGTCCAGTATGCTGTGGAACCTGCGGATGTCTCTTCCTTGGATGGGTCCGGAGCCGCTGTGCAGGCACCGGCTTCTGAGGGTGTATTCAGGCCTACCGACTTGCATATTAAACCGACGCCTCCTTCTTCATTTAGGCCTAAATCTCAAACCATGCCCAAGAAACCAATGCCCAGGCCGCATGCTCAGACTTCTATGCCTAAAAACAAATGATGAAAATGGCTGAAGATCTTATAACTTTAATCAGGGGAAGCCAACCTCCCCCTTCTAAGAGACCTAGGACTAAAGTTGTTTATTAATCTTCTGACCAGGATTCTGATTTTTCTGATTCTTCTGATGATCTTGATTTGCCCTTATCTACTTATGAGGATTCTGATGCAGAGGACTCTATTCCCTCTGCTTCCCCTCCAGAGGATTTTTCTTTTGGTGAAACCTTACAATACTCTAAGGGAGCATTTCCACTGGGAAAGCCAGGATTTTTCTGATTCAAAAAAAAGGCTTAGGGATTTCTTACTCCTGCCTCAGCATAGGCCTTTAGCTATACCTCCTGTACTAGACATTGTTGATGATGCCTTTTCAGAATCTAGTTTGGCTCCTGATTCCTTGCCTCCCGCTCCCAGAAAACCTGACCGATATTACAGGGTTCCTGATTCACACAAGTTCCTTTTTAAAAATCCTATTGCGGATCCAGAGACTATTTCACAGGAACCCAAGGGCATTAAGGTTTCTACTGCTAAATATTCTACCCCTTCTGATAGAGACTCCAGGGCACTGGATAGTTGGGGAAAGAAGGTTTACATTTCTGCAACCTTGGCCATTAGGGCTTTAAACTGCCAGTTTCATATGTTAAAGTATCAACAACATGTTATTGGGTTGCTTAAACAGAAAATGATGATTCCTGACTCTGCTGAAAATAAAGAATTACAGGATTTAATACATTGTGCTGAACAGGTTGGTAAACATACTTTGCAATGTGGATTTGACTCATTAGAGGCCTCTTGCAGAGCTGCTCTTACCGGGTCTTTGCTTAGAAGGCATGCTTGGCTTATGGAGCAATCTTTGCCTGTTCATGTTAAAGCTAAACTATTGGATGCTCCCTTAAGTCAGGACCGCCTGTTTGGCAACAAAGCTGAGGAAGGTCTTAAAAAGATGGAAGATAAAGCTAAATCTGTGCAAACTGTTAAAGATTTCTTGCAAGTTCAGCCTCCTAGATCTAGTAGGCATTGGCCGTCTAAGAATTGATCCTTTCCAGCCCCTTCCAGGTCCTCTCAAGCCAAACCCTGACACAGCAGAAATCCCAGGTTTCAGTCCCAGGGGACACACAAGACTAAGCAGTGGGGGTTTTCCGCACCCAAATCTGGGAGAAGTAAGACTCCCCTCTATGGAAAACTGTCTCGACTTTCTTTTAAAACTTCCAAGCACTTCCCTACTGAATGCTCCTTTAGGCAGAAAGCTTGGTCTTCAGGCCAAAAACTGGGAACTCATTACCCAGGACAAATGGGTTTTAAATATAATGTCCCAAGGATACAGATTTCACTTCCAGACGTTACCAACACCAAGCGGGTGGCCAGATCTACCCCCCCCCCCCAAATCAGTGGGCAGAGGCCCAAAATCAAGTATATTCTGTCTTAAGCATGGGGGCTATTCACTTGGTACCAGAAGAGGAAAAGGGACAAGGTTTCTATTCAAGACTTTTCCTGGTGCCCAGAAAAGGCAATACATGGTATCCTATCCTGGACCTTTCTACTCTAAACACCTTTCTGTTGATTCCAAAATTGAAAATGCTGATTCTTCACCAGCTGCTTCCTATGCTAAGCAAAGATGCATAATTGGCAACAACAGACTTAAAAGAAGCTTACCTGCACATCCCTATCAGGGAGTCTTGCAGAAGATACCTACTCTTCATAGCAGGCTATACATACACTATCAGTTCTCTGCACTGCCCTTTGGCTTGTCTACTGCGCCCAGGGTATTCACAAAGTGCCTAGCTCCAGTCTTTACATTTTGCAGGCAAAGAAATATTCAAATATACCCATACCTGGACGATTGTCTAATTCAGGCAGAAAGCCAGGACATACTTTTGAATCATCTGGCCTTTGTTCAAAGGGTGCTGACTTGTCTGAGGTACACCATAAACGAAAATAAATCGCACCTGGTACCCTGTCAACAAATTATATTCCTGGTAGCAAGCTTGAATACAGCTTCTCAGATGGCTTTCCTCACGCCAGAGAAACGGATTCATTTGACAACCTACTTCAAACAAGTGGCCACAAAAACCCAGTTATCTGCAAGGCAGATACTGCAAACCTTGGGGTTCATGGCCTCCTGCAGTCTTTGCAAGGCTGTATATGAGGAAACAACAATGTTATCTCAAAAGCCTATGGTGTCAGCATTCACAGGATCTAGAGGCGATGATTCCTGTCATACCTTGCATACGTCTGCCACCAAAACAGGGGACTACCATTCACACTACCCTCTGCCACCCAAACCTTAAAGACAGACGCATCAGACTATGCATGGGGGACTCACCTGGCAGGGAAGTGCATTCAGGGTAAATGGAACCCAAGTCAAATGCACCTGCACATAAATCAAAAGCAAATGTTAGTTGTACAGAATGCCCTGACAGCCTTCAAGGGCCACATTCTTCCAGGACAACTAATGGTAAAGACGGACAACACCACTGTCATGTGGTACATAAACAAGCAGGGGGGGGTACACATTCTTACCCCCTCTGCAGACTAGCCATGGCATTGTGGAGCACAGCCTTGAGCTACCAAGTGAATCTACAAGCTCAATTCCTGCCAGGAAAACTAAATACACTGGCAGATGGACTAAGCAGAAACCTCATGGACCCACATGAGTGGAAACTGGAACCAAGGATTTTCAACATGTTGACAATCAAATGGGGGATCCCAGATGTAGAACGGTTTGCCTCCCCCCAGAATCATCAACTGAACAATTTTTGCTCAAGGATTCCCCACAAGCTAGCTTGGAAAGTGGATGTTCTAGCCTTCATCTGGAAAAACGTATCAGTTTATGCCTTTCCTCCTCTGCCTCTGCTCTCCAAGGTACTACTAAAGATCAGACTGGACGAGCCAAGAACGATTTTAATTGCACCAGACCTGCCACGCCAACACTGGGTTCCCCTTCTTGCACAGTGTGTCACACTTGGCCCCATGGCACCTGCCTCAGCCTCCTCCCCTGCTGTCTCAGCAGGAGAACCAGATTCTGCACCCTCAGTTGCAAACCCTGAACCTAGCAGCCTGGCTAATTACCTAATTTCTCCTTTACCATCCCTCAGTAAATCAGTGATGGATATATTAGAGTCAAGGAGGCCTAGTACTAGAAAATCTTATGCTGCAAAATGGAAAAGATTTCGTGCCTGGAACCAATCTCAAGGGATGAGCGCAGCAAGTGCCCAGTTTACCTCCGAGGGGCCAAATATTTAAGGCCTCCTAGGAGAGCTCCAACTCCAGCCTGGGACCTTAACTTTGTCTTGGAGAAACTCACTCTTCCTCCTTTCGAGCCAGATGCTACTGCAGATTTTAAATTCTTTTCCTGGAAAACAGCTTTCCTTTTAGCAATCAATTCTGCAAGAAGGGTATTTGAATTACAGGCCCTTATGGCAGTGGAGCCTTTCATCATCTTTCATGCAGACAGGGTGTCCCTCAGAACCAATCCCTCCTTCATGCCCAAGATGGTGTCCAGTGTGGCTCTTAATCAGTCCATTCATTAGCCTACCTTCTTTCCTATCCCACAGAACAAAGGGGAACGGACACTGCACTCCTTAGATGTGCACAGACAACTTTGATTCTACTTGGACAGGACTAAACCTCAAAGGATTCTGAACAACTGCTGGTGGCATTTGCTGCAGGGACAGAGGAGAAATCTATTTCAAAGCAAACCATTTGAAAATGGATAGGCCACTGCATTCATTTCTGCTATAAGCACCATGGAAAAACCTATCCCACAGGGCATCAGACCCCATTCACCCAGGGCTGCATCTACCTCTACAGCCTTTCTCAGGGGCGTCCCTACCAAGGACATCCTAGAAGCTGCTACCTGGAGTTCTGTACATACCTTCACCAAGCATTACCATTTGCCAATTTTCTCTAAATCCAGAGCTGGCTTTGCCACTGCAGTCTTGCAGGGCCTTATAGCTGGTCCTAATTCTTTTTAAATTCCTCCTCCCAACCTTAGCTTTGGGAATCTACCCAAATGTAATGACTGCAACAGTGAAACACAAGTGCAAGAAAGTTTTTTAAATAAGATCAAAACAAGAAACCTATTGAGGGAAAAGAAAGTACAGTTGTGTACACTTAACATAAATGTAGATGTTCGAGTGTATTCACTGTTGCAGTCCTGGTTTCCCACCCTCCATCCCCCTTGCCTCTCTCTCTCTCCTTCCTTACAAGGAAATTTTTGTATTTACTTTCTACTGGTGGTGTTCTTCCACCATAACCTAGCTCCCTATTGGGGGCTCCTGACAGGGCAAGAAAAACTGATGTAATGACATCGACTGCCTGATTTTATATCACCTGACGTCAGTCCTACAGCGACTGCAGCTGATGCAAAAATGCTAAACCTCTGGTATTTGGGCCGATTGAGGGCTACACCTGGCAGGATAACCCAAATGTGATGACTGCAACAGTGAATACACTCAAACATCTACATTTATGGTAAGTGTACACAACTGTACTTTCTTTTCCCTCTTTGGGTTTCTTGTTATCTTATTTAAAAAAAAAAAAAACTTGCACTTGTGTTTTTGATAGGTGGTCTTGTTGTGTGGACTTCTGTATCTCAAATTCTTGTTTTCCTTTATTGGATGAAGATGTCTGGTAAAAAAAAAAGCACCACTGGGTTTAAACACTGCAATAAACGTTGCAGGAAGATGCCTAATTCCAATGGGCATCTCTCCTGCGTCTACTGCCTGCGAGTTGCTCGCTTGCAGGTTCAACCTCCATGTGAGCTCTATAAGGGCTTCAATATTCATACCTTAGCAGAGCGTAGAAATAAATTAATCTTAAAAGGTCTGCTAAAAACTCCTTTCTCGGAGGACTTATCTGAGGCAGAGGTTTCAACACCTCCTAGGAGAGAGACAGGAAAGTGAAGTCACTCTGTTCCAACGTCTCCTAGTTCACAGAAACCGAAGCCTTCTGAAACCAAGCTGATACTGAACCTAAGACAAAATTTCACAAACTGTCAGCACTGACCATCTTTGCACTGGAGCCTAAAACCCCGTCCACGGTGCCAACGACTTCTTTGACTGTGGAACCTACAACTACTGTCATGGTGCCAACCCCTTCCTCATTGCGGGACACCTTTTCAGCATCAAAGAGTTTCTCCCTGTAAATTGGTCACTCCCTCCCCATCACAATTTTCATGTCTTTCAACCTTGGTGCCGAAAGGTGAAACTAGCCAGGACACGATACTCCCCATCCATCGACTCCTGTGTTGGACAACAGCTTATTCCTTTTTTTGATCACTTAGAGTCCCCTTTGGGGATGTCCACCTATTCGACCAGGAGCCTTTTGGAGCTTGATGTAGTGAGGCTTTTGGATCAGCTCCTAGCAGCCAGAGGCATCCCAACTCCATCCAGGACCTCTCTCCCACCTTGAGTTGAGGAGTTTTCTCCACAGACTTTATATGTTCCTCCTTCAACCTCCCCACAGGCCTTAGAGCCATCTATACTGATGCCTATCCTGGTACCAGCTACTTCAGTTCCACTGGTAGATGTCCTTCTATTCCAGTGTTGCAGTATTCTACTTATGGGTTTATCCTTCTTCCTCTCCAGTTTGTCCAGCCAGGTTTCCAAAGATTTTCAGTCTCTCTTGGTGCGTCAGACGTCTGACGTGGTTGCAGGAACTTGGGCCATAAAAGTGATGTCTGCATGCACCAGCCCTCAGAACTTTTCAGCTGCCAGTCGTACACCAGGTGCTCCTGCTTCTCACAGACGTTGGATCAAATAAGATTCAGTTAAGTACCCTGTTGGGGATTTTTCAGTCCTACTTTGTTTATTATAGTCTGTTAATGTCATCTGGTAAGGGCAAGTGCGGTCGCAGATTCCTCACAAAGACACGCATGACCAATGTCTCTTTTGTCTACGCAGGGAACACAACCACAAGAACTGCGCCATTTGTCGATCATTTGTTCCTAAGACCTCACGCTGCCATTTGCAGGCCATACACTTGTATTTAGAGAATCAGGACTTGAAACAAATAGCATTGGGGAAGGAGGCCGCACCAGTCACCCTGTCTGAACCGCCTAGGAAAAGGGCCAAGTCCTCATGGCCTACTTAGTCTGCTGCACCTCTGTCTGCCATATCTCGGTCTGTAGCCGATGTCAGCTTCACTGAGGTTCCGGCATCCTCCAGTGTAGATAAAGTGAGTGCCTCTGAGGAAGCTGCACAATCTCAAGCGGACTACACATCCACAGAGGATTTACTGGCGCCTGCGTTAGACACCGGAGGGGATTGAGCATTCACTCAGGGCCCATCAGTCGCCACCTCCGTCATTCCGATGCCTGACCCTAGGCCCATTCCTAGCTAGACGCCGGCAAGGCCTTTAAAGAAAAAACAAAAAGCAAGACACCTCACTCCAACCTCTGAAAGCATACTGGATTGGCAGGCCTTCAGCCAGAGTTCGTTCAATGCGTTTATGGCCCTTCGGCATTCTGCAGAACCCTCTGTCACTGCTCCTCCCCTTCTTTGTCCCAGACCTTCAACCCAGGAAAGGTGGATAGATCAGCCTGAAGAAGAGGAATTGTCTGATGCTGCTGAGGACTCTTTCTTACTCCTCCCAGATCTCATCCCCCTGGGATATGGATCTCTTGAGGAGGGCTCTGTTGAACCTGACTTCCCTGCAGAGGATCTTACCTTTGAGAAACTATTAATAAAATGACAGACAACTTTAAGTGGCAATCCTCGGATATATCTGATGTACAAAAAAGGTTGTGTGATTTTTTCAAATGGACTGTCCCAGTTCTTCTGTCATTCCTCCTATCCAACCTGCATTCATGGATGCTTTTGCCTCAGCTTCCATTGTCCCTGATTCCCAATCTCCAGCCCTGTGTAGAGCAGACAGACTCTATAAAGTCCCTGAGATGGAGAAATTTCTCTTTACGTGCCCTCCAGCTGATTCTGACACTATATCCATCTCTACGGACAGGGCCTCTAAGCTCATGCCTACCACTACTGTTCTCCCTGCTGATAAAGACAGCAAGATTATGGAGAGGTTGGGAAAGAAGATTTATACTTCTGCTACCCTCTCATTTAGAGCCACCATCTACCAAACTCATATGACCAAATACTCCTTTGCTCTGCTGAACAAAGCCACTAAAGATTTAAATGATATCTCTGACTGTGCAGCCAAGGCCTCCTTGTCTTCACTGAGCACTCATCTCCCAAGTGAATAGACTCTCCTTGAGATGCAGTTATGATGCAGCTGAAGCCTCATCCAGGTCAATTGCATCAGCTTCAGTACTAAGGAGGTACTCATGGCTGCGACTGCAGCCTCTCCCAGATGACTTCAGGGTCAAACTCCTTGACGCACCCTTAGATCACTCAGCCCTTTTTGGTGCAAAAGTGTCTGACCTATTCAAATCCTTACAATAGAAAGGAAAAGAATTACAGGATCTAATATATATCCTGGTCTCGCCTATTCCCAAATTCCAGTGGCACTATCCTGCTAAGACCCAGTTTATCAAGAAAACCTCCAGGCCTGCTGCTCTCCGGTCTTGAAGACCCCCTAGAAGACAGCCTACTCAGGCTATACCTTCTCAGTCTTCCAGCCAAATGCACCCCTTTCCTGATAAGGCAGGTAGTATCTGACTGCCTGCCAAAAGTTCAACCCCAACCCCCCCCCCCCATCATTCCCCCTTTCTGCCCATGTCTCTCACTGTCTCTGCGTGGTCACTCATTATCACAGACAAAAGGGGGTTCTGTCCATCATAAAGGAGATGGCTACTTCATGTCCTGGATCACCCCTCCATCAGGACTGAGCATACGACAGCCTCGTCCCAGCCAACTACCCCTCCTTATTCAGGTTTTGCAAACCCTGCTACTACAGGGCACCATAGAACCATTTTCGGCACAAGCAAAAAAAAAAAAAAAGGAATCTACTCCAGAATCTTTTTGGTACCCAGAAAAGAAGAGCCATGGAAGCAAATTCTAGACCTCTCACGCCTCGACCCCTTCCTAAAAGTTCCTACTTTCAGGATGCTCACCCTACCTACTTTCTTTCCCCTCATCCTCCCACAGGGTTTCATGGCAATCCTGGACATAAAGGATGCTTACATTCACATACCTATAAAGCCCGCCTTCAGGAAATACCTGAGATTACTGGCAGGCTCATCTCACTTTCAGTTCTGTGTTTTGCCCTTTGGGCTTTCTACTACCCCCAGGATATTTACAGATATTTACAGTCATCGCCTACTGCAGGGAAAAGGGAATTCAGTTATTCCCTTACCTAGACAACCTAATCCAGGAAAAAAACAAGGAAACTCTTCTCTGCCACTCCTGGGACTTTCTGGTAATCCTACAGTTTGTAGGGTTCATGATCAACTTCCCAAAATCCCACCTCTGCCCACTCAGGATATTGTCTTCCTGTGTTGCAGGATAAGGACAGACCTCATGAAGGCCTTTCCTCCAGCAGAAAAGGTGGTATCCCTGCAAAGCCACCTTCTTACTGCTCTAAAATCAACAGAACTGACTGCAAGACAATTTCTGAGGCTTCTAGGTTACATGGCGGCTACCATTCCTATGTTGCCACTAGCAAAGATGCACATGAGGAAACTTTAGTGGTACCTCTGGTCAGTGTGGACCCAACACTTCCACCCTCTAGAGTTCAGGATCCCACTGCTTGCATCAGGAACTGAGATGGCGGGTGGCTCAGGTAGTCCAAAATCCAGGACTGCCTCTACAAACACCCTCTCCCTTCCAGACCATGTATACAGATGCTAAAGACCTGGGGTGGGGAGCGACTCTGGGGGAAAAAGGAAAGTACAATGTTTGTGGACAGACAGACAAACAAGATCACATAATCGTCCAAGAAATGAGAACCATCCTCCTTGCTCTTCAGGCCTTCCAGCCCTACCTAGAGCAGGGCCCTCTAAAGATATCCACAGTCAACACCACAGTCCTGTGGTATCTCAACAAGCAGGGAGGGACTAAATCCTACCTTCTATGCAGACTAGCTCTGGGGGCGTGGGAACTGGCTACCTGACAGGGGATCACGCTTCAAGCATCCTACATCCTATCTCTGCGCAACTCCCAGGCATATTACCTAAGCAGAACTGTTTCAAAAAACCATGAATGGATGGTCCAAAGAGATGATGTTTTGTGTTCCCATCTCGACTTCGTTCTTGCTGATTGGGTTCGGAGCCGATCCTCAGCTCCGACTCGGCCGTTATACAATAGCTCGAGAGCTTTTACTGGCTCGAGGCTACCCCTTATGCCAACCTGCCTAGCGGCAGCTACCCCAATCTCATTTGCCACTTGCAGCATCAAGATTGTTCCATACTGGCTCAGGCTAAGTACTTTGTTTTTCTAGTTATTTGCTAATTTTTTGGTAAATTTACTGGTTATTTTGACTCGTTAGTGTGTGTATCTTTCTTCGTTAGTCTAACGCACTCTTTCTCTGCTCTTTGTGGTATTTTTGGCAGTCACTTTTTCTTTCAGGCCTGCTTTCCACCCAGAGCCCGTTTTAAGTTACAGGGTTCTTCCCTTTCTTCTCCCCTTCTCTGGGATTTCCGTTTAAGTTAGAGGCTCTCTCCCATTGGAGAAGTTGCCGTTTAAGTTAGAGGCTCTCCATCTTCCTTTCAAAAAAAAAAAAAAGATGATTTTAAGTTTTTTTCCTTTGTGGTTATCAGTCTGTTTGCTTCTGCTTGTTGTAGGCTGAGAGTAATAGTTTTCTGTTTTCTCTGTGGAAACCTTTTTCTGACTAGTGCTCGTTATGTCTAAAGAGTCCAAACCCTCTGGGTTTAAAAAATGCGACTCGTGTTGCCAGAAAATGTCCCTTACGGATGGGCACACGAATTGCGTTTATTGTTTAGGGGCTGTTCAGCTGCAGGACTCTTGCTCGCTCTGTCATCCTTTCAGTTCCAGAGTCCTGCAGGAAAGAAAAAATAAGCTTTTTTTACCTGGCCTCCTGTTGAACCCTCAGGATGCCTTGTCTCAGGGCCGTCAGCTAGCCAAAGTGTCCGAGAAGCACTCCAAACCATCGGTTCCGAGATTGGGACAGACAAAGATTACTGAGAAGCCTTCTGCTCTGTCAGCCCCCAGCATTGGGTCTAACAAAGCTAAGTCTCCAGCGGCTCCATCTGTGTCTTCGAAGCCAGTCCGGATCCATAAGAGATCAAGGTCTCCCTCTTTGGAGCCAATATGCTCCGCTCCACAATCTCCTCTGCTGCAACCTGGAGAGAGGGCAGTCACCGGTCCTCTTCACATTTCTCTCTGTTCTCCAGACTTTCGGATCACTACATGCAGATAGTGGTCAACAGGCTTCTCAAGTCGCAGGCACTTGCTAAATTACTCTCAAGTCCAGCCCATAAGAATTTGGCTCCTTCAGCCCTCCAATCTTCTCCGATTCCTCCTCCGACTCTCTTGTGTTCGGAGCTGGATTGCATGGATGTCGTGGTGGTGGAACCATCATCTCCGGTTTCTTTTCCCTTATCAGTTCTGACTACCGCTGCCATCTCCTTGATGTCTCAGTCCATTGAGGGGTCTAGGCGCCGAAGCTCTCTCTCCGGCTCCGAGGGGGGGGGTGTCATTGGACCCTTGTCCGACCTCGCTCTCCCTCTCGGAGCTTCGGCGCAGGTGAGCTTAGCTCCAGCATCGCTCTGAGCCTTCGCTCCCGGTTCGAAGGAGATCTCCAGGCTCTTCAGAGCCAGAGGCTCCTTCTACTCTGGACTGTGCCGTCTTCGAGGTGATGAGAGTGCTGTCTACTGAGACTGCTCCACTTTTGGCTTCTTCTCCCTTGGTGCCTTTACCGGCCTTTGTCCCTCTTCCTGCCAAGTATAGGGAACCTGTGCCCCAGGATGCTCCACTGAGTGTGACCCCACTTCTTACGAAACTTCCCCCGAACATTCGGACGAGGTTCCCCGGAAGAAGAAATGTAAGAGGAAGCATCTAGACTCCCCTGAGTCTATCACTTCGGATACGGACTTGGATAAGTCAGAAAGATCCCCACGGTCCCCCTCTGAGGATGTCTCCTTTTCAGACATCTTGGAAATCCTCAGACATAGGGGTGGCTGGAAGTCCCTAGCCTCTTCTGAAGATGAGTCCGTATACTTGGACGCATTTGGTTCCTGACCCTCCACCTCTTGGGTGTCTCTGCCTTTCAACCCACTTTTGTCTGTAGTGAGTCGAACAGCGTGGAACACTCCAGAGACCATGGAACCTATTCCGAGGAGACCTAACAAATTTATTACAGCTCCAGAAGATAAATCTTTCCTCTCCAAGGGAGTCCCTGTTGATGCCATGGTGGTGGCAGCAGCCACCAAGAAGGAACTTGCGGAAACTTCGAGTCTCGTACGATGGACAGGTAAGAGAAGCGTATATTTTCTTCAGTGACTTATACTCTCAGATCGCTGAATTACTTGTCACATTTCACACAACTTCAGAGGGATCACTTGAAGGAGCTAGGAAATACCCTGCAAGATCATACAGCTGAGGGAGTTACAAACAGGGCAGCTTCCCAGCTTGCGACCTTGACCTCCGTGGTAAACTCCTCCATGAGGCTCATTTCTTATGTGGCAGATGGAGCGAGTAGGGCAGCAGGTACCAGAGTAGCCGTACGCAGACACTCCTGGATGCGTCTTTGTCAATTTGCGGAACCCTTAAAGTCTTCATTTACCAACACCCCCTTTGATGGCTCGTCCTTCTTTGGGCCTCACGTATAAGAGAACTGCACCAGGTGTGAGCAGGATGGCAAGACTCTCTGCCGTAGGGGTCCATTTTTCCACTCCATCTAGACCCTATCATAAAGGTCAGAAGAGTGGGAAAATGTGGTTCCGAAAATCCCAGTGATCGTCGCCTGACACACGTGGTGATTTTTCCCCCAGGGGCAAATGGGGAAACAACAATGGAAGACATGGCCATCGCGGCAGGGGGGGGGTCCACAACAGCAGGACAACAGAGATACTTTCTCTTTTAGGCCCTTCCAGCACTCCTGAAGGGAGGCCCGACTGTCCACCTATGCAGGCAGTCGGGGACAGACTGTCACTGTACCCAGCAGCCTGGCAATCTATCACGAGAGAAACATGGGTACTGTCGATAATATCCAGGGTCTGCAAAATTCCCTTTTCTCAGTCCCCCTCAAAAGACAAACATTCTGTCCCAGATGTTCCACCCAGTCTTTGGGATCATGCAATCCTAGAGGTTCAAAGATTGCTAGAAAAAAAGAGCCATCCAGGAAGTCCCCCATAAATCAAATCAGATCCGGAACTTACTCAAGGTTCTTTTTAGTTCCAAAGAAGACAGGGGTCTGGAGACATATCTTAGATCTCATTAAGCTAAACCAATTGGTAAAAAAGACAAAGTTCCGGATGGTGACACTGCAGTCCATTCTTCCCTTCTTGGGTCAGGACAATTGGATATGCTTCGTAGATCTCCAGGACACGTACTACCGTATAAAACTGGACAGGCAATCCAGGAGATTCCTACAGTTATGGCTGGGAGCCAGTCATCATCAGTTCTGGGCCCTGCCCTTTGGTCTCACCACAGCCCCCCAGGGTGTTCACCAAGTGTATGGCAGTGGTCACGGCTCACCAGAGGTGCCTAGGATTCCAGGTGTTTCCATATCTAGATGACTGGCTCCTCACTGCTACCACCGAGCATCAACTAATCAAGCCATAGGACTACACAATCCAAAATTGTTCCCAGTTTGGCATCACAATAAACTACGAAAAGTCTGCTTTGTTGCCTTGTCAGTCTATTACCTTTATATGGGCAGACTTAGATACAAGATGCATGATAGCAAAACTGTCTCTAGACAGGGTGTCAGCCATCCGCCAACAAGTTTCCTTTCTCATAAACAAGACCAGAGTTTAGGCAAGACAAGTCTTACAAGTACTGGGCTCAATGGCTGCAGCTGTTACAGTAGTTCCTTTAGCACGCTTTCACATGTGGATTCTACAGTGGCTTCTTTTCGCTCAGTGGTCTTTCCAAGAATTGCCAATGTCACACATGAATGATCTTGATCACAGAATCTTGCAAAAAAGGACCTACTATGGTGGCTGGTCTCTCCCCCCAGATGACTCTGGGCATACCATTTCTAGACCCGCATCCAGTAGCCACAGTGACCGTGGACGCTCCCCAGATTGGGGGGGGGGGCATCATCTAGGACGGACTGCCCAAGGAATGTGGCAACCTCACGAGTACCATTCGCACATCAGTGTTCTAGAGATGAGAGCCGTGCTTCTGGTATTGTAAGCACTTCAAGACTCTCTACCTACAGGGACCATTGCAATCCAGACAGACAGTATGTCAGTGGTATGGTACATCAACAAGCAGGACGGAACCAGATCTTATCCCTTGTGTTGGGTGGCACTTCGAGTATGACAATGGGTGATGTCTTCCCAACTGCAACGCACATTCCCAGAAAATCCAACGTGATATCGAACAGGCTCAGCAGGCCTGTCCCTCATGCCTCACGAGTGGTACCTGAAGCAAGAAGTTGCGGACTTGATTTTCTGCAAAAGGGCCAGCCACGATGCGATCTTTTTGCCACTTCCCTAAACAACAAATGCAGCAGCTACTTTGCCATAGTTCCCCCTCCGGGACTGTCACCCAGGGATGCACTTGTTCACGATTGACCTCCGGGACTACTGTCTGCTTTTCCACCCTTTCCCCTCATTCCAAAGGTACTTCAGAAAGCAAAATCGTTGGGTTGCAATCTCATCCTCATTGCTCCTTACTGGCCTCGTCAGATATGGTTTCTGTTTCTTTGCCATCACCTTCAACTGGAGCCCTGGATACTGGACCCAGTTCCAGACCTCCTGAAGCATCAGTCAGGCGGGCTTCACCCATCCCTTCAAACTCTCAGGCTGACTGCTTGGTTACTCCACTTCCAGTCTTAGCCAGGCTTTCAAACATTTCCCCTGCTGCTGTACAACACATTCTAGTGCCCTTCCACAAGCCAACTACTAGGACGATTTACACTAGCAAATGGAAGAGGTTCTCTTACTGGGCCAAAGGTAATAACATTGATCCTTTTACTGCTCCTGTTCACAAGATTCTTGACTTTCTGGCCATAACCTTTGAAAAAGGCACAGCTACAGCTAGTGTTTGGGTCCATCTGGCTGCCATCTCCAATTTTCATGTAGGAGACTTGGGTTCAAACATTATGTCCCATAAGTTGTGCAGAACATTCTGACGAGTTGCAACACTTTTACAGCCCCCGGTAAGAGAACCTCAAACCCCCCACCCGGACCTAAACTTGGTTTTAGCTTCAATGGTTCTGCCCCCTTTTGCACCAGCCGCATCTTGCCCCTTGATGTTTCTGTCTTGGAAAACCCTCTTCTTGGTTGCTGTAATTTCAGCTAGACTGGTTTCTGAATTACACGCTTTGTCTATTCACCCGCCGTATCCTATTTTTTACAAAGATAAGTCTCTCTCTAGGGACCAATCCTTCTTTCTTGCCAAAGGATGTTCTTCGTTCCACATTGCTGCAGTCCTTACTATTGGGTAGTCCGCTGTCCAGTCGGCCCGAATACGGTTTTTGCTGCCTCAGTATTTTAACGGGATGTCAAAAAAGTGATCAGGCAGAACTTTACTTGTTACAGGATGTGCCTTCTCAGAGGGGGCTTCAGTGTGTTTTTTCCTCCTCTTCCCAAGGTAGTTGAGCCTCCTCCTTCTGTTTCCAAACTTTGAGAGAGGTAGGCCAAGTTTAGCTTCAGGGGGGGCTCTCCTAGCACTTTCAGTTCTGTGCCTAAGAAGGTTCTATGCCCCCTCCTGATAGAGGCCTAGGGTGGAACCTGAATGATTCCAGCACTCTCCTCTCCTCCCTCCTCCTATTTTTTTGAGACTAGAGATTCCCCATTGGGAGAGGAGCAAATGGGGGAGGCCAGTTTACTCTGATTCAGGAAAAAGGCTAGGGAATTCTTGTTTTACCCCAGCATAGCCCTTAGCTATACCTCCTGTGTTGAATGTGGTGTGTTTTGCAGAGGCTTCCCTGAACCCTGATTCTTTGCCTCCTGCCACTAGTTCTGTTCTTCGCAGGCATGCCTGGTTGAGGGATCGAAATTTAGCTGAGCATGTTAAAAGACTGTCTCTTTTTCAAAGAATTGGGGATTTAATTACTCAAGACAGATGGGTGTTGGGTTTTATTTCCATACATTGCCCTTTCAAAGGCATGCCAGGCGTTCCTCCTCCACAAAAGCAAATTTCTCTGTTATAAAAATAGGGGCCATTCAGCCAGTCCCTGTATCAGAAATCCTCAACACTTATCTGGACCAAGTTCAGTTCAAGAGATGTTGGTTTACACAAGCTTTTACCTCTGCTGGGATCATCACTGGATGGTAACAGATCTCAAAGAAGCTTACCTTCATGTGCCTATAAGACTAAGTTGCAGGAAGTATCTGCGTTTTCGAGCTGGAAATTCTCATTATCAGTTCTGTATTCACAAGGTTCAGGCTAGGTATTCTTTCACATCAATCCTTAGCAATCTATCCTATCCTTCTACCGACAAGACTGCCCTTCTGGCGAAACAGGAAAAGAAAGACCACAGCATCTGAATATGTTATAGCAGTGGGGATGCCTAGTGGGTATTGTAAAACTTGAAAAAAGTCCAGTCAGTGCAAGTCTCAAGACATGTGCTGTCTGGACTGTGTGACTGAAATACAGCAGCCAGATGGCTTTTAAAAAACAAACAAACAAACAAAAGATCCTTTCCATTCATCAACATCATCTATCTCATCAGTGACAACAGGACAGTCCTTCAATATTAGGGTTCATGGCATCTTGTATTTCTGGTGCTTTCCTGTAAAAAATTGCATATGAAGCTGCAATGGTATCTCAAAAATGTATGGACACAGCACTGCCAGGATTTGGACACTGTCATTCAAATAATACCCCTTGCCTTCAATTTTTTTTTGTGGTGGGCTCAGGAATGTCACTAAACAAGGGACTCTCTGTGACATTTTGCGACAGATGGTGCTTGGGGAGCTTGCTTAGATGGAGGAAATGGAAGGTGGATACACAACAAGTGGCCTGCCAGATCTACATATCATATCAACATGAATAAGGATTAGCGGTGTTAGCAGTTGCATTAATGGCTCAAGGAGTTACACTTCTTCAGGGCAGGTGTTGATTCTAACAGAGAACACAACACTGTCATGTGGTACATCAACAAACAAGGGGAACACATTCTTATTCCTCTATGCAGGCAAGCAATGATTTTAAGCAGATGTGTTAAAAACAAATCATGGATCCCCACAGTGGAAACTGGATCTTCATGTATTTCAGAAATTGACAGTGTCCTGGGGAACTCAAGACATAGGTCTGTTAACTTTCTCCCACCAGCCACCAGCTGCTGCTTTTTTTTGCACAAAGGGGTTTCATCACAAGTGGTGGAGAAGTGGATGCTCTTTCTTTCAGTTGGAAAAATCTTGTATGCCTTTCCACCTCCCCCTCTTCTTCCCAAGGTGCTCTTAAAATAAAGGGACAAGCAAAGCCAAGGATGATTTTAATCCGATTGGCCTCGGAGCAAACACTGGGTACCCCCACTAAGGAGAGTGGTAAGGAAGCCTCCATGGCCTTTACACCTTTGATCACACCTGCTATCTCAGAGGGACGGTCATCTGTCTAACAGCTGGCATATTCTGTGTTGAAACACAGCAGGTCTCCTCAACAAGTTTTAAAGTAAATTAGAAGACCTAAGACAAGGAAAGTGCAGAAAAAGTGGAAGAGGAAAAAATGGAAGATTTTTTTTTTGGATTTGGAGAAAGCCTAATTTGA
This sequence comes from Protopterus annectens, assembly GCF_019279795.1. NCBI lineage: Eukaryota > Metazoa > Chordata > Ceratodontiformes > Protopteridae > Protopterus > Protopterus annectens. The sequence goes on from NC_056749.1 coordinate 511,001,953, forward strand.
GTGTAGCTCTTCAATATCTTACTGAGTCAATGGACAAAGGTTTGGTTGTCTCTTTTTTTAAGATTCCATTGCTGCAGCTAATTGCTGCTGCAAGAATTTTTCACATGTTGTTTTTGTTTTCGTTGTCCAAAGCAGTTTCTGGGGGCAGCATATAAGACCCCCGCGTAGAGCCAAGCCCCCCCTACTCCTGCTTTCTTTTTGTTTTGGAAAAATTGCTGGAAAACCTAACTGAGCAACCTTCACTGCTCTGCCTTGATTGAAATGATGTCATGTCATGGAAGACTGCTTTCTGTTGGCTATTACTTCTGCAAGAAGGGTGTCTGAGTTGCAGGCCCTTATGGCAGTAGAGCCCTTTGATTTTCCCCAGGGATGGGGTATCATTACGTACTAATCGATTTGCACACTTTAGATGTACACGAGCAATTGCGTTATTATTTAAGCAGGGCCTCATTCCACTAGGGCTACTGCCACTTCAACAGCATTTCTTGGCAAATTTTTTGGGCAGCTACTTGGAGTTCAGTGCATACTACTCGAAGCATTATGGGATTCTACCCAATAGTAAGGACGTATATATTTTTATATATATTGTACATATTTTTGGTGCAGGTATTTGTACTTTTTCTTCCGAGTACAACTTAAATCAGTCCATTGAGCTTCCTGTGTTCGTCCCCAATTATGGACACAAGGCAGAGTATAGTGTACACCAATTGGATGTTGTTAGACAGTTACATTTTTATTTACACAAGACCAAAGACCTCAGAAAATCAGACCAATTGTTCATACCCTTTGCTGACAATAAGCAAGGTTATCCAGTTTCTAAAGTGATATTATCAAAATGGCTGTCAGACACAATCACTTATTCATATGGTTTGCATAAAAAGACGCTTTCAGGAAGACCCAGAGGACGTTCAACCAGGGCCTTAGCCACCTCTGTTGCCTTCCAAGCTAAATTGCCTTTAGATTCAATCTGTGCAGCAGCAACATGGGCAAATTTTCATACCTTCATTTCTCATTACAAAGTGGATGTGGTCTCCTGGAATAGGGCATCCTTTGGTTACACGGTCCTGAAGAGTTTGTTCCAGTGAGCCACCCGAGAACCAAGTGCTGGGGACGGGGTCCCAACCAGCAAGAATGAAGGCGAGATGGGACAACATAACATAAGTTATGTTCCTACCATAATGTCCTTCATCTTGCCTTCCTTCTTGCGTCCCCCGTCCTTCCCCCTTCCTGGAGGTTCGAGAGGCGTTCTTTATTGGTTACAACTGGCTGAGTTTCCTGCAGACATACCAGGTTGGTTAACCATACTTTGTCCTTTTTCTTTTCTTCCTACCTTGGTGTAAGAGCTTAGTAAAAAAATTGGTGTTCTTACTACATATGTCTAGTGTGGGCTATTACAAATGAGATCTGGGTAACTGCCGCTAGGCATGTTGGGATAAGGGGTAGCCTCGAGCCAGTAAAAGCTCTCGAGCTATTGTATATCGGCCGAGTCAGAACCGAGGATTGGCTCCAGACCCAACCCGCAAGAAGGAAGGTGAGATGAAGGATAACAGACATGGAACGTTATGGTAGGTAAATAACTGCTTTTTTTCCTGACTATGGTCCACAGGTGAGGTATTCCACAAATAGATCTGTTTGCCTCCTCCATGAACAGGCAGCTTCCTGGCTACTGCACCAGGACACCAGACCCCAAGGCATTAGCAACAGAAGCCTTCTCAATAACCTGGAATGGGAAATTCCTGTATGGATTCCTCCCCTTCCCATTGATACAAAGGGTCCTGCTGAAAATTCAGCAAGACTTTCCCAAACTCTTGCTGGTGACTCCCTACTGGCCAAGACAGCACTGGTTCCCTCTTCTTCTTCACCTCTCCATGAGCAATCACCACAAGTTACCCCTTCAGTGGACCTGCTCACACAGAATAGGGGGGGGACTCAGATACACCCACAGTGGCAATCCATGCACCTTACCCTGTGGCTGATAGGATACTGATCCCCTTCAGACACCTATATAATGATGACATGCTCACTGTCCTGCAGGAGACCAGGAAACCCAACACAAGGAAACCCAACACAAGGAAATCCTATCTCAAAATGGAAAAGGTTTTCTGTTTGGTGTCACAAAAGACAGTTGGACCCGCTGGAAATGATATGCCTCTCATCCTGTCATAACTGTGTGAACTCATGCAGAAAGGGTTGTCTTATTCATCTCTGAAGGCACACCTGTCTGCTGTCTCTACCTTGCCTCCCTCTGGATCCACCCCTTGCATCCAGACTCTCTTCCAAACTTTTCTTCAAAGGTGCATTACACTTAAGACCACCCAGGAAACCGTCTCCACCTCCCTGGGACCTAAACTGTGTTCTAGGAAAAACTCATTCTAGCCCCTCTTGAGCCAGCAGACAAGGCCACCTTAAAATTTTGCGTATGGAAAACTGTATTTTCTGGTAGCTCTGACTTCCGCCAGAAGAGTTTCAGAATTGCAAGCTCTTATGGCTACACCACCTTTCCTAATCTTCCAACTGTACAGGGTGACCCTCAAGACAAACCAGTCATTCATTCCCAAAGTAGTGAATGACCTATCCTTGATCCAACCCATCCACCTGCCCACCTTCTTCCCTAACCCACAGGGGGATAGTGAGAGAGTGCTACATTCCCTAGACCGTCCACAGACAACTTAACTTGTATCCTCATAAAACCAAACCCTTTACGAAATCAGACCAGCTGTTTGTCTCCCTTCAACCCAGGGCCTTGGGGAAAGCTGTGAGCAAACAGACCATTTTGGCCCGGATCTCCCGGGCCATTTCCTTCTGCTACCTACACCATGGCATGACCTTGCAGGACAATGTCAACGCCCACTCCACCAGAACAATGGCCTCTTCTGGAGCCTTCTTTAAAGGTTTAGCCACCAACTCCAGACTTGAGGCATCCACTTGGTCCTCAGTTCACGCCTTCACCAAACACTAAAGACTGGACCATATTTCCAGAGCCAGGGCAGGGTTTGCCAGATTCCTGGAAACCCCATCTAGGCCATCTCACAATTCTAAGTGAGCTTTTGCACTCACCCACAAGTAGCAGCACTGGAATAGAAGGACATAGGAAAGTTGTGGAAAATCTTATCATAACCATAGTTGTCCTTCTCTTCCATGTTGCAGTATTCCTTCACACCCACCTTCCCCACTTGTGTGACTGCACTTCCTCTCCGGGCTGATATTGGACAAGGCTATGCCCTTACAGGACTGGCTCCGACTGGGGCTTTTACTGTGTTCTGTGGACTGGTGCATGCATATGTCACTTTTATGGCCCACGTTCCTGCAGCCACGTCAGTCGTCCGAAGCACCAAGTGGGGCTGAAAATCTTTGGAAACCTGGTCGGACAAACTAGAGAGGAAGAAGGGTAAACCCACAAGAAGAATACTGCAACATGGAAGAGAAGGACATCTATGGTTATGCTAAGATTTTACACAACTTTCCTATCTTACCGTGGTTCTGGAGCCTACCCTCTGGACCACAGCTCAGTCGGAGCTGAGCCGGTCTACCCTCGAGACCGCGACTGGCCTGTTGGCGCTGTGATCCCTAGTTAGGTGCCCATTTTTTTCTATGGCGCTGTCTATGGTTCCGGTTGTTTTGGCAGCTCTGAGTTCCCCGCAGCTCCAACCCTGGAGCGGGCTCGACAGAGCTAGGTGTGACCCTTGTTCCGAGGTTGTCTTTCTCAGTTCCGGGCTCCCATCCCTCTTTGGGTGGGCCTGTATTCCAGGTTATGGAGAGGGCTCTCGCTTCTGCAAGCATACAGTTGGCTCGTTCCACACCGGATTCTACTATATATATATATATATATATATATATATATATATATATATATCCTCTGGTATGCAGCTGACACCGACCACTACACTAGGACATCGGGCATGGGAGCAGCTAGACACCCTACTGCAGGGCACCCACTCTTCAGATGCTCCCCCTGAAGAGTCACCCTGAAAGAGAACATGCAAGTGGATCCACATTGATTCCCATGAGGAATCCCTCACCGAAGATGCAGACTACGATGAGGGGGATGGGTCCCCACAGTTGCCCCCTGAGGATGTCTCCTTTGGTGACATACTGGAGATTCTGAAACAGAGGGGTGACTAGAAGCTCATCAACCCTTCCTCTGAGGAATCTGTATTCTTAGAAGCTATCCATGCTCGACCCTCTCCATCCTGGGTGACTCCGCCTGCAGATGAGTTGGTCAAGCTCATCGTGCAGCATGCCTGGAAGGCCCCCTGACACCATTGATCCGATTCCCCAGAGACTGGACAAAATTCTGTCCCCTTCAAAGGATCAGCCCCATTGGTCCAAAGGCTTGGTAGTAAATTGTATGGTGGTGGTGGTGGCGGCCACAAGAAAAGAACTCGCAGAAGACAGTCCAGCTCTCCATCCTCCAGACAGGGAGTCTCGGACAATAGACAGACTAGGGAAGCAAGTTTATGCTTCAACAACCTTCACCATACGGTCATTGAACTATTTGGCACATTTTGCCCATCTTCAGAGGGACCTGATTGCAGAACTTTTAGGAATCTTAGCAGGAGCACTGTCTGATGAGGTACTTGACAAAGTTGCCTCTCAGCTTGACGCCCTAGAATCCATTTCTAATTTGTCCCTGTAGTTGATTGCCCATACAACCGAAGTTGCTGCCAGAGGAGTGGTAGTGTTGTCATGAGACGTCATTCCTGGATGCACTTGTGTGACTTTGTGGACCCCTTCAAGTCTTACTTCATCAACGCTCTCTTTGATGAGTCCTTGTTTGGCCCAAAAGTTAGACACTGTAGCCAGGTGCGAGAAAGATGGAAGGACCCTGTCTGCTGTTGGCGTTTTTCCGCTTCTCAACGATCCTGTACCAGGAATCAGAGGCGGAAACATGTGATTCAAGAAATCCCAAGGACCTTTTCTTGACACACATGGCAAGTTTTTTCCCCGGGGCAGAGGGGTGAACTCTTCAGGAAGACAACCCTTCCCATGGCAGAGGGGGCTCATGGAACCAGGGCTCCAGGGACACCTTCTTTGGGCAGCCCTATCAGCGCTTCTGAAGAGCGGCCCGATTGCTTGCCTCTGGAAGCAGTCAGGGGACGATTCTTTCTGCACCACTTGGTCTGACATATTAAGTAACATCAGACTGCTGGGTGTAGGCGATAATGACCAGAGGTTACTAAATCCCCTTTGGCCTTTACCCAAGGCCACTAAGGCAAATCCCCGACGTTCCACCCAGTCAGGGGGATGCAGCAGCACACGACTTTTTAAAGCTGCTAGAAAAAAAAGTAATCCAAACAGTCCCACCAGACCAAATAGAATCCGGTTTTTACTCAAGATTCTTTTTAGTGCCAAACATGACAGGGGACTGGAGGCCAGTTTTGGACCTCAGCATCTTGAACAACTTAGACAAAATTCTGGATGGTCACAGTTCAGTCTATCCTTCCATTTCTGGAAAAAGACAATTGGATATGCTCGATAGATCTTCAGGATGTGCATTACCACATAAAAATGGACAAACAATCCAGGATATATATCCGCTTCCAGACGGGAGCCAATCACTATCAATTTCGGGACTGCCCTTTGGTCTCACCCCAGCCCCCAGAGTGTTCACCAAATGTATGGCAGTAGTAACAGCTCACTTGAGACTACAATGATTCCGGGTGTTTCCATATTTAGATGATTGGCTCCTTACTGCCCCCACCAAGCATCTACTGCTTCAAGCTGTATACTACACTTTGAAACTGGCAGACATGCTAAGCATCTCATTAAACAAGGAAAAGTCAAAACTGATACCAGCTCAAACCTTAGAATTCATTGGAGCAACTTTTGACACAAGATCCTGCCTAGTTGCTTTACCTCATCACTGGTTACAAAGGTTAAGATCCAGTTTCAAGCGATACTCTCTCAAGACCTAGTTCCAGTTCGCTTAGTCTTACAACTACTGGGTTCAATGGCAGCAACAATCACTGGTTCCACTGGTGAGATTCCATATGAGGCTCCTGACATCTCAGTGGTCTCTACTGACACATCCAGTGTTTTACTCGATTCGCAATGGTTTCAAACAAGATCTGAATTGGAGGATGAAGCCAGAACATGAGTAATGGAGTCACCCCTTATCACTCCCCCCTCAACCCAAAGCTATAGTGATCACGAATCTTCCCTGATATGGAGGGGCGGGTATTTTCAGGGAAGAACTGTCCAAGGCATTTGGTCCCCCTTAGAGGCCAATCTGCATATAGAACTGAGTGCAGTGCTTATAGCGTTGCAAGCATTCCAATCTGCCCTTCCATCAGGGACAATTGCTATCCAGTTAGCCATCATGTCAGTGGTCTGGTACATTAACAAGCAAGGAAGAACCAGATCTTACCCGTTATGCCGGGAAGCCCGGAGAGTGTGGCAATGTGCAATAGATTCTAACCGCTTTCTGATAGCAATGCACATTCCCGGAAATTCTAACATGATTGAAGACAGATTGAGCAGGAACATCCTTATGCTTCACGAGTGGTCACTCAGTCTCATAATAGTGACTGAAATCTTTTGTCTCTGGGGGGCCAGCCTTGCTGAGGTCTTTTTGCCTCTCCTTTGAACCACAAATGCAGGAACTACTTCACCCTGATTCCCCCCCCCCCGGGGGTGGGGGACACCGAGAGATGCTTTAATACATGATTGGCCCCCTGGTCTACTTTATGGCTTCCCTCCCTTTCCCTTGATACCACAGTTTTTAAAGAAAGCACAACAGATGAGAAGCAAAGTGATCCTCATTGCTACCTATTGGCCCCATCAAGTCTGGTTCCCCTTTCTGTGGGCTCACCTAGTTCACTGCTCGTGGACTATGGATCCAACCCCAGGACTGTTGTCTCATCAACAGGGGCTGGTCCTTCCCAACCTACTGAGTCTCAAGCTGACCGCTTGGTTTCTCCACTTCCCGTAATTGCCAGGCAAAGTAATCTACCTTCCCCAGTGCACAAGATATTTCTGGCTTCTCGTAAACTATCCGCCGAGAAACTTAGTAAATGGGACAGATTTGTGATCTGGGCTCAAAAACAAAGACCAGATTCCTTCTCAGCCCTGATTCATAAGGTCTTAGAATACTTGTCAACTTTACTCCAGTGAGGAGCCTCTGCATCTACTGTCAGAGTTAATTTGGCAGTTCTCTCCAGTTTTCATAATGGCTTTAATGATTCGTCCTTGATGTTCCACCGTCTCTGCAAAACCTTTTTAAAGGGAGTCATGCATTTGAAACCACCTCTTAAGAACCCTATTGCACCTTGGAATTTGATGCTAGTCTTACAAACTTTAACTTGTCAATGCTTTGAGCCATCAGTCACTTGTGATATAAGGTTTTTATCTTGGAAAACCTTATTCCCGGTAGCCATCACATCAGCCAAGAGGATTTCAGAGATACAAGATGTGTGTGCAAAATTACTATATATTTTCCACAAGGAGAGAGCATCACTTTGGCTAACCCCTCCTTTCTGCCAAAAGTTGTTTCATATTCAAATCTTAACCAATCCATTGATTTGCCAGTTTTCTTTCCAAATTTTTCTAACAAAGGGGAATACTGTTTGCACTTGCTAGACGTGCATAGACAATTACATTTTTATTTAGACAGAACTAAATCATTCAGAAAATCTGACCAACTGTTCCTGTATTTTTCAGGTCCAAGATTAGGCAAACCAGTTTCCAAAGTCACTTTATCAAAATGGTTGAGAGATTGCATTACCTTTGTTTATCAACAGAACAAAATGACTCTTCCAGCTAAAGTTAAGGCTCACTCCACCAGATCAGTGTCCACTTCAGTGCCTTTATGGATGACATTTGCACAGCAGCTACTTTGGCTACCCCTCATACTTTTATTACTCATTACAAATTGGATATGGTCTCCAAGGGAAAAGCATCCTTTGGCTCAATGGTGCTCAGGAATATCCTTCCATAGGGCCTCCCAGGACATAAAGCAGCTAGGGACTCTGTCCCATCAGTCATGATTGAATGAAGATTAACAACATCAGATAAAGAAGTTATGTTCGTACCGTAACGTTCCATCTGTGTTGTTGATCTTCATTCGTTCATGACATCCCACCCTCCTACCCCCTCCAAAAGACTCCTGGAGGTTTTGATTTGGTCCTGATTATCTGAGGGCAGTTGCTCAGACAAAGCCTCCACTTTTCTATCCTTACGGGCAAACTCGATCTGAGGAGATGAGGAGAGGGGCACTGTAGGTAAACTTGGCTCGAGAGGTTTTAGCTGGCTTAAGCTTGTTATATTGGCCGAGAATGTTCCTAGGATGGAACATAGACCCATCAGTCATGAGTGAGTGAAGACCAACAACACAGATGGAACATTATGGTAAGAACATAACTTCTTTTTTTACTCTATTCTGATTGTCAGGATACATATTCTCAATGATTCTTGCTTTGTTGGTCTTGTTTGTGGTGGTCATGCCATAATTTTTCCATCCATAATGTTTAAAATATTGAAAGCAGTTGAAAAATCAATAAAGATAATGGTTGTGGCTTTCTTTTTACACACTGATCTGATGTCTTTTTCATCTGTTCCTCAATGGATGGGTCTTGGATCTGGCCACAACCACTTCCAAAATTTGGATTCCGTGCTCAGGCCCCCTCACCCTGCTTATAATCCCTGTGAATAGAACATGCTCAGATCAGACCTTGTTTGCCACTTGAACTATAACTGATCTTGATTCTGAGAGAGATTTAAGGAAAATCTTTCAATTGTATCGTTGGATATAAAAGTACATTGTTATTTTTCTCCTTGTACGTGTGTGCGTATGTGTGTGTATGTGTGTCTATATACATACATATATATATATATATATATATGTGTATATATATATATATATATATATATATATATATATATATATATATATATATATATATATATATATATATATGGGTCTACTTCATATGACCTAAATTTCATTTGACTGAAATTTATTTGACTGAGACCAAAACACAAACTTCAAAAGACTGAAAACTCATTTGACTGAAACTCGTAACACTGACACATTAAAGTAAAAGGTATATGCCCTTTTCCCCTTTTAGTGCGATCCTGGAGTTAGTATATATAGTTGTGGGGATGGGGGCCACAGCCCCTCACATTGGGGGCTATGGGGGGGGGGTGAAGCCCCCCACATAGTTTAGGCAAATATTGTTTTCTGCAAAGAGTTATTCATTGCAGATGTTGTTCTTGTTTCACTGTTGCAGTCATCACATTTGGGTTATCTGCTTGCAGTAGCCCTCAGTCGGCCTGATTAACAAAGTCTTGGGTTCCGCGTCTGTTGCTGTCTCATCTTCCATGACGTCAGGTAGTCAGGGGTATAAAGCATGCAGCTGACGCCATTACATCAGTCTTTTTTACCGTGCGGTGCCCGAAGCAGAAGCAGTTCGCAAGTGCCGGTCGGCCGACTCCTGAAATTTTCAATTTCGAGTTTCAGAACCGAAGTTTTCAAGTAAGCTAAGTACCCCGTTGGAGAAGTTTTTCTTGCTCTAAACTGATGTCAGTAAAAGTCAATAATTGTATTTCTTGTGGAAAGCAAATACCTCATAAAGATTTTCATTCGTACTGCATTCCTTGCCTAGGCCCTGACCACGACGTACCTTACTGTCGGTTTTGTGCCTTATTTAAACAATGAACTATTCGTCGTGTTTATTTACACTTCTAAATATTTTGGTACTCGATTCAATTATCCAGATATGGCTTCGGTAAGCCACCCGACTACCGACATCCCGAAAAAACTCAAAGATAAAGACCGAGACAGACTGCATAGGTCCAAAGCTGCCGACGTCGCTTCTCCTAAGCTAGTCGCCAGTTCGCCGGTACTCAGTGAGGTGCTTTCGCAGCCCCTGATACCTGCTACTTCAGATTCACAGGCCTTTACTGAGACCCATTCGGAGTCCAGTATGCCGCAAGATGCTTCAACTGTGGAACCTGCGGATGTCACTACCTTGGATTGGTCCGGAGCCGCTGTGCAGGCACCGGCTTCTGAGGGTGTTTTCAGGCCTACTGACTTGCATATTAAACTGATGCCATCTTCTTCTTCAAGGCCTAAAACTCGATCCATGCCTAGAAAACCAACGCCCAGACTGCATGGTCAGGCCTCTATGCCTAAAAAACAAATAAGAATGGCTGAAGACCTTATTACTTTAATCAGAGGAAGCCAGCCTTCCCCCTCTAAGAGACCTAGGACTGAGTTTGCTTATGATTCTTCTGATCAGGATTCTGAAATGTCTGTTTCCTCTGATGACCAGGATTTACCCTTATCTACCTATGAGGATTCTGATGCAGAGGACTCTATTCCCTCTGCTTCCCCTCCAGAAGATTTCTCTTTTGGTGAAACCTTGCTTACTCTTGGGAAGCATTTTCACTGGGAAAGCCAGGATTACTCTGACTCTAAAAAGAGGCTTAGGGATTTCTTACTCCTGCCCCAACACAGGCCTTTAGCTATCCCCCTGTATTGGACATAGTTGATGATGCCTTTTCAGAATCTAGCTTGACCCCTGACTCTTTGCCTCTTGCTCCCAGAAAACCTCATAGATATTACAGGTTCCTGACTCTCAAGTTCCTTTTTAAAAATCCTACTGCGGATCCTGAGACCATTTCACAGGGACCCAAGGGCATTAAGGCTACTGCTGCCAAAAATCCTACCCCCTCTGATATTCCAGGGCACTGGATAGATGTGGTAAGAAGGTATACACTTCTGCAACCTTGGCCATTAGGACCTTAAACTGTCAGTTTCATGTTAAAATGTCGGCAGCATATTATTGGATTGCTTAAACAGAAAATGATGTTGATTCCCGACTGTGCTGAAAATAAAGATTTACCGAATTTAATGCATTCTGCTGAACAAGTTGGAAAACATACTTTGCAATGTGGTTTTGATTCACTAGCGGCATCTTGTAGGGCTGCTGTTACTGGGTCTATATTTAGAAGGCATGCTTGGCTTAAGGAGCAATCTTTGCCAGATCATGTTAAAGCTAAATTGCTGGATGCTCCCTTAAACCAAGACGGCCTGTTTGGCATCAAAGCAGAAGAAATACTTAAAAAGATGGAGGAAAACGCTAAATCTATGCAAACTGTTAGATTTCTTGCAAGTACAGCCTCCTGGATTTAGTAGGCATTGGCCCTCTAAAAACTGATCCTTTCCTGCCTCTTCCAGGCCTTCTCAGTCCAAACCCAGAACCAGCAGAACACCCAGGCTTCAGTCCCAAGGTATTCACAGGGCTAAGCAGTGGGGGGCTCCCACTTCCAAAGCAGGGAGTGGTAAAACTCCCCCCCCCCCTATGGTAAACTGTCTCTATGACTTAACTTTAAATCTTCCAAGCCCTGCACAACTGACTGTTCCCTTAGGGGAAAGATTGCCCGGCAGGCAAAAAATTGGGAACTCATTACCTAGAACAAATGGGTTTTAAATATAGTTTCCCAAGGATACAGATTCCACTTTCACTCCTTACCAACTCCAAATGGTTGGCCAGACCTACCTCCAAATCAGTGGGCAGAGGCTCAAAAGCAAATTCTCGCTCTGTTAAGCATCAGGGCTATTCAACCTGTTCCAGAAGAGGAAAAGGGACAAGGTTTCTACTCAAGACTTTTTCTGGTGCCCAGAAAGGACAACAACTGGCGTCCTTTACTAGACCTCGCTATCCTAAACACATTTTTGGTGATTCCAAAATTCGAGATGCTAACTCTCCACCAGCTGCTTCCTGTGCTAGGCAAGGAAGCCTGGTTGGCAGCACTGGATTTAAAGGAAGCCTACCTGCACATCCCAATAAGGGAATCCTGCAGAAGATACCTATGCTTCAAAGCAGGCTACATGCACTATCAGTTCTCTGCACTGCCCTTTGGCTTATCCCTTTAGCTTATCTAATGTGCCCAGGGTATTCACAAAGTGCCTAGCTCCAGTCATTGCATTTTGCAGGCAAAGAAATATCCATATATATCCATACCTGGACAATTGTCTAATTCAGGCAGAAAGCCAGGACATACTATTGAATCATCTGGTGTTTGTACAGAAATTGCTAGCTTCTCTGGGGTATACCATAAACGAAAAGAAATCACATCTTGTACCCTGCCAACAAATTGTATTCCTGGGAGCAAGCTTGAACACAACTTCCAAGATGGCTTTTCTCACGCCAGAAAAACAAGTTCATTTGATAGCCTACTTCAAACTACTGGCTACAAAGACCCAGCTATCTGCAAGGAAAATACCGCTAGCCCTGGGGTTCATGGCCTCCTGCATTCTACCAATTCCATATGCAAGACTGCATATGAGGAAACTACAGTGGTAGCTAAAAAGCCTATGGTGTCAACATTCTCAGGATCTAGAAGCAATGATTCCTATCATTCCTTGTCTACAGGTAGAGTTCCTTTGGTGGGCAGACGCCTGTCACCAAAACAAGGAAGTGCCATTCACTCTACCCCTGCGCCCAAACCCTAACAGATGGATCATACTATGCATGGGGGGCTCACCTGGCAGGGAAGTGCATTCAGGGCAAATGGAACCCAAGTCAAATGCACCTGCACATCAATCAAAAAGAAATGTTAGCTGTACAGAATGCTCTGACAGCCTTCAAGGACCACATCCTTCCAGGATAATTAATGGTAAAGATGGACAACACCACTGTGGTACATAAACAAGCAAGGGGGAACCCACTCATTTTCTCTCTGCAGACTAGCCATGGCTCTGTGGAACACAGCCTTGAGCTACCAGTTGCACCTACAGGCTCAAGTCCTGCCAGGAAAGCTAAACACACTGGCAGACGACCTAAGCAGAAATTTCATGGACCCACACAAGTGGAAACTGGCACCAAAGATATTCAACATGTTGAGAAACAAATGGGGGAGCCCAGATATAGACCTGTTTGCCTCCCCCCAGAACTACCAATTGGAAAATTTCTGCACAAGGACTCCCCACAAATAAGCTTGGAAAGTGGATGCCCTGTCCTTCACCAATTTATGCCTTTCCCCCTCTACCTCTCCTGTCCAAGGTACTACTAAAGATCAAACAGGACAAAGCAAGAACGATACTAATTGCACCAGACTGGCCACCCCAACACTGGTACTCCCTTCTGTGCAGTGCGTCACTGCTGGCACCATGGCACCTGCCAAAGACTACTGCCCTGCTGTCCCAGCAGGAGGGCCAGATTCTGCACCCACAGCTTCAAAACCTGAACCTGGCAGCCTGGCTAATTACCTAATCTCTCCAGCAGAAGCAGTTCGGTAAGTGCCGGTCGGCCGACTCCTGAAATTTTCAATTTCGAGTTTCAGAACCGAAGTTTTCAAGTAAGCTAAGTACCCGTTGGAGAAGTTTTTCTTGCTCTAAACTGATGTCAGTAAAGTCAATAATTATATTTCTTGTGGAAAGCAAATACCTCATAAAGATTTTCATTAGTACTGCATTCCTTGCCTAGGCCCTGACCACGGCGTACCTTACTGTCGGTTTGTGCCTTATTTAAACAATGAACTATTAAATCGTGTTTATTTACACTTCTAAATATTTTGGTACTTTCGATTCAATTATCCAGATATGGCTTGGTAAGCCACCCGACTACCGACATCCCGAAAAAACTCAAAGATAAAGACCGAGACAGACTGCATAGGTCCAAAGCTGCCGACGTCGCTTCTCCTAAGCTAGTCGCCAGTTCGCCGGTACTCAGTGAGGTGCTTTGCAGCCCCTGATACCTGCTACTTCAGATTCACAGGCCTTTACTGAGACCCATTCGGAGTCCAGTATGCCGCAAGTTGCTTCAACTGTGGAACCTGCGGATGTCTCTACCTTGGATTGGTCCGACGCTGTGCAGGCACCGGCTTCTGAGGGTGTTTTCAGGCCTACTGACTTGCATATTAAACTGATGCCATCTTCTTCTTCAAGGCCTAAAACTCGATCCATGCCTAGAAAACCAACGCCCAGACTGCATGGTCAGGCCTCTATGCCTAAAAAACAAATAAGAATGGCTGAAGACCTTATTACTTTAATCAGAGGAAGCCAGCCTTCCCCCTCTAAGAGACCTAGGACTGAGTTTGCTTATGATTCTTCTGATCAGGATTCTGAAATGTCTGTTTCCTCTGATGACCAGGATTTACCCTTATCTACCTATGAGGATTCTGATGCAGAGGACTCTATTCCCTCTGCTTCCCCTCCAGAAGATTTCTCTTTTGGTGAAACCTTGCTTACTCTTGGGAAGCATTTTCACTGGGAAAGCCAGGATTACTCTGACTCTAAAAAGAGGCTTAGGGATTTCTTACTCCTGCCCCAACACAGGCCTTTAGCTATCCCCCTGTATTGGACATAGTTGATGATGCCTTTTCAGAATCTAGCTTGACCCCTGACTCTTTGCCTCTTGCTCCCAGAAAACCTCATAGATATTACAGGTTCCTGACTCTCAAGTTCCTTTTTAAAAATCCTACTGCGGATCCTGAGACCATTTCACAGGGACCCAAGGGCATTAAGGCTACTGCTGCCAAAAATCCTACCCCCTCTGATATTCCAGGGCACTGGATAGATGTGGTAAGAAGGTATACACTTCTGCAACCTTGGCCATTAGGACCTTAAACTGTCAGTTTCATGTTAAAATGTCGGCAGCATATTATTGGATTGCTTAAACAGAAAATGATGTTGATTCCCGACTGTGCTGAAAATAAAGATTTACCGAATTTAATGCATTCTGCTGAACAAGTTGGAAAACATACTTTGCAATGTGGTTTTGATTCACTAGCGGCATCTTGTAGGGCTGCTGTTACTGGGTCTATATTTAGAAGGCATGCTTGGCTTAAGGAGCAATCTTTGCCAGATCATGTTAAAGCTAAATTGCTGGATGCTCCCTTAAACCAAGACGGCCTGTTTGGCATCAAAGCAGAAGAAATACTTAAAAAGATGGAGGAAAACGCTAAATCTATGCAAACTGTTAGATTTCTTGCAAGTACAGCCTCCTGGATTTAGTAGGCATTGGCCCTGGCCCTCTAAAAACTGATCCTTTCCTGCCTCTTCCAGGCCTTCTCAGTCCAAACCCAGAACCAGCAGAACACCCAGGCTTCAGTCCCAAGGTATTCACAGGGCTAAGCAGTGGGGGGCTCCCACTTCCAAAGCAGGGAGTGGTAAAACTCCCCCCCCCCCCTATGGTAAACTGTCTCTATGACTTAACTTTAAATCTTCCAAGCCCTGCACAACTGACTGTTCCCTTAGGGGAAAGATTGCCCGGCAGGCAAAAAATTGGGAACTCATTACCTAGAACAAATGGGTTTTAAATATAGTTTCCCAAGGATACAGATTCCACTTTCACTCCTTACCAACTCCAAATGGTTGGCCAGACCTACCTCCAAATCAGTGGGCAGAGGCTCAAAAGCAAATTCTCGCTCTCTTAAGCATCAGGGCTATTCAACCTGTTCCAGAAGAGGAAAAGGGACAAGGTTTCTACTCAAGACTTTTTCTGGTGCCCAGAAAGGACAACAACTGGCGTCCTTTACTAGACCTCGCTATCCTAAACACATTTTTGGTGATTCCAAAATTCGAGATGCTAACTCTCCACCAGCTGCTTCCTGTGCTAGGCAAGGAAGCCTGGTTGGCAGCACTGGATTTAAAGGAAGCCTACCTGCACATCCCAATAAGGGAATCCTGCAGAAGATACCTATGCTTCAAAGCAGGCTACATGCACTATCAGTTCTCTGCACTGCCCTTTGGCTTATCTAGTACGCCCAGGGTATTCACAAAGTGCCTAGCTCCAGTCATTGCATTTTGCAGGCAAAGAAATATCCATATATATCCATACCTGGACAATTGTCTAATTCAGGCAGAAAGCCAGGACATACTATTGAATCATCTGGTGTTTGTACAGAAATTGCTAGCTTCTCTGGGGTATACCATAAACGAAAAGAAATCACATCTTGTACCCTGCCAACAAATTGTATTCCTGGGAGCAAGCTTGAACACAACTTCCAAGATGGCTTTTCTCACGCCAGAAAAACAAGTTCATTTGATAGCCTACTTCAAACTACTGGCTACAAAGACCCAGCTATCTGCAAGGAAAATACCGCTAGCCCTGGGGTTCATGGCCTCCTGCATTCTACCAATTCCATATGCAAGACTGCATATGAGGAAACTACAGTGGTAGCTAAAAAGCCTATGGTGTCAACATTCTCAGGATCTAGAAGCAATGATTCCTATCATTCCTTGTCTACAGGTAGAGTTCCTTTGGTGGGCAGACGCCTGTCACCAAAACAAGGAAGTGCCATTCACTCTACCCCTTGCCGCCCAAACCCTAACAGATGCATCATACTATGCATGGGGGGCTCACCTGGCAGGGAAGTGCATTCAGGGCAAATGGAACCCAAGTCAAATGCACCTGCACATCAATCAAAAAGAAATGTTAGCTGTACAGAATGCTCTGACAGCCTTCAAGGACCACATCCTTCCAGGATAATTAATGGTAAAGATGGACAACACCACTGTGGTACATAAACAAGCAAGGGGGAACCCACTCATTTTCTCTCTGCAGACTAGCCATGGCTCTGTGGAACACAGCCTTGAGCTACCAGTTGCACCTACAGGCTCAAGTCCTGCCAGGAAAGCTAAACACACTGGCAGACGACCTAAGCAGAAATTTCATGGACCCACACAAGTGGAAACTGGCACCAAAGATATTCAACATGTTGAGAAACAAATGGGGGAGCCCAGATATAGACCTGTTTGCCTCCCCCCAGAACTACCAATTGGAAAATTTCTGCACAAGGACTCCCCACAAATAAGCTTGGAAAGTGGATGCCCTGCCCTTCACCAATTTATGCCTTTCCCCCTCTCCTCTCCAAGGTACTACTAAAGATCAAACAGGACAAATCAAGGATGATACTGATCGCACCAGACTGGCCACGCCAACACTTGTACCCCCTTCTGTGCAGTGCGTCACTGCTGGCACCATGGCACCTGCCTCAGACCTCTGCCCTGCTGTCCCAGCAGGAGGGCCAGATTCTGCACCCACAGCTTCAAACCCTGAACCTGGCAGCCTGGCTGATTACCTAATCTCTCCGTTACCATCCCTCAGTAAGCAAGTGTTGGATGTCATCCTGGAGGCAAGGAGGCCTAGTACTAGAAAATCCTATGCTGAAAAATGGAAAAGATTCTTTTACTGGAACCAAGCTCAAGGGATGGGCACAGCAACGCCCAATTTACCTCAGATTCTTCAATACTTAACTGAGATGCTGCACAAGAACCTTTCCTTTTCCTCCATCAAAATCCATGCCTCAGCCATCTCAGCTCATTACAACACAGAGCCTCCCCTCTTCTCTCATCCACTGCTAAAACAGTTCCTCAGAGGGGCCAAAAAATTAAGACCACCCAGGAGAGCCCATACTCCAGCCTGGGACCTTAACTTTGTATTGGAAAAACTCACTCTGCC